>NC_084735.1:72466342-72551342 GCF_033978785.1 Entelurus aequoreus | reverse complement strand
CATTATATAAACTCACTACATGCAAAGTGAGATGTATGAAGCCTTTATTTGTTATAATTTTGATGATCATGGATTCCAGTTTTAAAAAAACCCAACATTTTCTGAGATTTTCGATTTGAGGTTTTCATAAGCTATAAGCCATAACCATCAAAATGATATTAAGAAAAGGCTTGAAATATATTTAGTTGCATATTATGAGGCTATGCCATGTATCAGTTTCACCTTGTAAATATAATTGCTGGAACAAACGAACCTTTACACGATATTAAAAATGTTTGGGTTGCACTGTCTGCTGTATATGTATTGGAGTAAAGTTGTCCCTTGTTTATCGCGGCCAATTGGTTCAAGGCCTGATCATTGATAAACACATTTTTGCAAAGTAAAATTAGTAGTAAAAAATACAGTATTTTCTTAGAACAGTGGTTCTCAACCTTTTTTCACCAAGTACCACCTCAGAAAAAACTTGGCTCTCCAAGTACCACCAAAATGACCAACATTAAAATACAGTAGTGTAGTATTCATTAAAAACAAAGCAGAGGTTTTATTTAACAAGTATGTTTAACATTACACACCATTTGAACAGTAAGACTGTGTTTGAATATAAGAAAATAAAACACTTTACTTGAATCAAGTGATTCTTTGGCATACCACAACCTGGAAACAGAAGTCACCCTTGGTGCCTGATCTTTATTAATCACCACAACAGGATAATAGAAAATAGACAAATACTGCACTGTTATACACAAAGGACATAAATAAGACTTTATTTAACACCTAATTTAGGACAAAAAATACCAGGGGCCGTACTTATCAAGCTTCTTAGAATTACTCCTAAGAAGTCTGCTAAGAGTTGACTTAAGAGTAAATAAATTCTTCGCTGAAAGCTGCACTTAAAAGTTAGTTATCAAGCGTCTTACACACACTTTCAGCGAAGTGTAGGACTGAATCTTAAGTGTCACACTCAGCTGAATTACGACATTACTATGTGCCGTAAACGGAATTTTAGGTGACGTCATTTCTGTGTCCATAGAAATGACCAATCACGGAAGGGAATCCGTTGTCTAAGAATAAAGAAATATCTTGGAAATATTTAAGTGGACAATGGGAGTGTATATTTTGACAATAAACTACAAAATAATACAAAACAAACTAGTCCCCGCCGGCACTCACGCTACCGCTCCCTCTCTTCTATCGCCCACACACTCACTGACGTCACTCACCTCACGGCCACACACATACGCTACTGTCATAACATTTTCTTTCCAATTCATTAATTAGGCAACTAATTTGAAACTGGTGTGGGTGGCTCTATATATACTAGCCCACTGCAGCCACATGCAGAAATCAACAAAGAATCGAAAAGTATTAAATCTGTGACAAAAATAATATCCGCTCTGTCTAAACGATACCGTTTGATCAGCTGCTCGTCATTAAAAAAAAAAAAAAACATTGTTCCGTTCCCTGAACGTTCGCGCACGTCTCTCTCGCCTCAGTGCCATCCCCTGCTGGCAACTCCTAACCACTTAAGACACCTCTGAAGGTCTCTTAAATATCGTGGAGAGTAGGAGTGATTCTTAGACTTAAGAACGTTGATAAAAAGCTTTTATTCTTAAGTTTGAAAGTAGGACTAAATTTCGCAAATTCTCAGGACTTAAGTGTAAAATGGCACTCTAAGAAGCTTGATAAGTACGGCCCCAGAATTTCAGGGTTGAAAAGTGTGTTAAAGTGCTCTAGAGAGAGCACACCAGTCTTTAAAACGCACCCACCACATTTTAGAAGAAACATTTTTTTTACATTTATTATTTGATATATACCGTTACAAAAGATTTTGCAAATGTTTATTTACATACCTTAATTGTTTCCAAACAGTGCCTATCACACGGCAGTAAAACAGCTAATCAAACAAAACAGAAGGCCTCGTCATGGACCCTCTAGCTGCGGAAGCTACCTCTCCAATCAGTTAAACAGACTCAATGACTCCACGGTGACGTTTTTGTGAATTTACGAAACTGAAACAATACAAAAATAATGCCCCTTTAAGTTAATAATACTAACACAGACACTTACAAAATGTGTAAGCATATTTGCTAATGCTAATGACGCTAGCTTTATTACATTACGATGGCACATACAAAACACTCCTACAGAAGTCACATGTAGGACGGTTTAAGTATGAATTGTTTTAGTTACATTGTGAAACTTACAAACGTTGCTTGGACTGATAAATGAAGAATTATTTCAAGCAGAAAGGCTGTAGACGAAATGAGATATACTACTTTCAAGGCGCGAAACAGGAAAAACATTTATAACCAGCAGCACCTGCAGTGAGCAAACTCGTCCAAAAGATGGCACCATAGCACAAAAAATAACACACCTTTTCAGTGTCTTCGTCGATGTTTTTTGAAAACTATTTGTTGAATACTAAATATCATGACAGTTGGCGAAGAAGAAAGCCATAATTTAACTGCACCGTTTTAGCATTTTTACGTCACTTGACCGACATGAGCATTGATGTACAGTAGCAGTAGAGACGGAAAGCACAATAGAAGCTAAACCAACAAAACCTGAAGAGGAATCGGTGCCGAAAAGAGGGTAGAGGAACTTTTTGATTGGCTTTGAAACAACGGTAATCTCCCAAAGAGATTACCGGGGGGTATAGCTCGGTTAGTAGAGTAGCCGTGCCAGCAACTTGAGGGTTCCAGGTTCGATCCCCGCTTTTGCCATCCTAGTCACTGCCGTTGTGTCCTTGGGCAAGACACTTTACCCACCTGCTCCCAGTGCCACCCACACTGGTTTAAACTGTAACTTAGATATTGGGTTTCACAATGTAAAGCGCTTTGAGTCACTAGAGAAAAGCGCTATATAAATATAATTCACTTCACTATATCCCGCGACCCCGAAGGGAATAAGCGGTAGAAAATGGATGGATGGATATATAAATATAATTCGCAAACATGCCGCCAACGACTTTGACATTTCTAATCTTTTCTATCACTTAAAGACATGGCATGAAAACAGTACATCCATCCATCCTTCCATTTTCTACCACTTGTCCTTCTCGGGGTTATAAGCGAGAGTGTTAATATGCGACAAAATATTGCCAAAAAAGCTTGACATTTTTATTGTGTTTAGTGCTCATACACAGGTCCTGGGGACACATCACTGTTGGAATATAATCAAAAAGTATATCAGGCTTTTTAATGGCAGAAATGTCTAAAAGACCACTAGGGGGTAGTATCGCTCTGCCAACACCTTCCTGATTGCGCTTCACTAGTGGTTTCTAAAAGCGGCGTCACGGGATGAGTACTTTTACTTTTGTTTTAGTTTTATTATACTTATTTTATTGACATTATTTCCTATGAGGAATGCGCTAAAACCTTAAATCTGTTTTGTTTTTCAAATCAAATGCCATGTTTTGTATTATCCCCTCCCAAAAATGGTGGTGTTTGGACACTGATGGAGAGTGTTTACTCGCATGAAATGTCACAGATTATTGACACCCTGTCAACAAAACTGATTCTCCCCTGCTGCTTTTATTTGTATCCCACCGGGTCGCATATTTCTGAGCCGGCGAATCCCCGTTTAACTCGGTTTAAGTGGTTTCCTTGATTACAGGCGCGGCGTGAATACCGTGCGGTAGTCATATGTATGTCATCACCCAGACACGTTCGCGGGTCAGGTGAGGGGAATAAATTATTCTATTAAATATGAATGCGTGTGCGAGTGGTGTGGTTTATGTGTGATATGTGTTTATTGGGCAGCCGAGCCAATATGGCCTGAAGTGACTGTGTAATGATGAAATGCTCAGACACAAATGCGGCGTGGAGAAAACTCACAAATGATTGGTGATGTGGAGGCACACACTCAGCACAAGTCTGAAGTCCTGCATTTGGCTCTATAATATAGAGTGTGTAATGTATCAGGGCTTAATGTTTGGCTTTAGCGCAGGGGTGTCAAACTCATTTTAGATCGGCGGCCACATGGAGAAAAATTTACTAAAATCACGGCACGATAACTTAAAAATAAAGACAACTTCAGATTGTTTTCTTTGTTTAAAAACAGAACAAGCACATTCTGAAAATGTACAAATAATGATGTTGTTGGGTTTTTTTTAAACTTACATTTTGCGGTTAATAGTATTCTACCTTTTATTTGTCGTTATTTATACTTTCTGACTAAATTATGTGATAATGTTCATCATTCAACTCATTGGTGTTAATTTTCAATCTATGAAGATAAAAAAAGTATATCAAAATCAAGTTACAGGATGTTATGTACAGTATTTTTCGGAGTATAAGTCGCTCCGGAGTATAAGTCGCACCGGCCGAAAATGCATAATAAAGAAGGAAAAAAACATTTATAAGTCGCACTGGAGTATAAGTCGCAATTTTGGGGGAAATTTATTTGATAAAACCCAACACCAAGAATAGACATTTGAAAGGCAATTGAAAATAAATAAAGAATAGTAAACATCAGGCTGAATAAGTGTACATTATATGAGGCATAAATAACCAACTGAGAACGTGCCTGGGTAACATATTATGGTAAGAGTCATTCAAATAACTATAACATATAGAACATGCTATACGTTTACCAAACAATCTGTCACTCCTAATCGCTAAATCCCATGAAATCTTATACGTCTAGTCTCTTACGTGAATGAGCTAAATAATATTATTTGATATTTCACGGTAATGTGTTAATAATTTCACACATAAGTCGCTCCTGAGTATAAGTCACACCCCCGGCCAAACTATGAAAAAAACTGCGACTTATAGTCCGAAAAATACGGTATGTAGATTGATCATCATGTGTTTGTTTAGTTTTTTTTACATATGTACCAAAATCTATAAAGATACAAAGAATTTCTATTGCGACATCTAGTGGACACATTTGGAACAGCAGTTTCTTTCATTCAAAAATTTTGACTAATTTTTTTACTTAGCAAAGACTGTGTTGTTGTTGTTGTTGTTGGAATTCTGTAGAAAATACTCTGAATGCTTCAATTAACCGCAGCCTCTTACAGTTTCCGGGTGCGTGATGCGGAAGCGAATACCTGCTGGGGACTTTTGTTAGGGAAAACAAACAATCATTTGTTATGCTTCAACGATGAGTTTTGTAAAATTGGGGAACTAACAGAGGCTCTCCAATTACCAGCAAATGAAAAGTTAAGCGCTTACTGGCTTCACTTATTCATCACGGAAATGTTTATGATTGGTATAGAATCCACATACTGTATCGAAGTCATAAAGGGGCTTAAAAATGTTCAATTGATACAATTATGAGAAACTGAGAAATAAAACATACATTACATACGTAATTTTAACATTGTGTGTGTGTAGTTTTATTTAGGTATTTGAATTATAATTTGTTGTAATACAACTAATAATAATAATATTATATATTTTTTATATGCGCCTTTAAAAGATACAAAGATACCTAACATATTTTGATGTTTTGTTAATATAAAAATCCTATCCCTAAACTACACTCAAGAGAGCACAAACCTCCGCCAGGTCCTGTCTCCCATTAGTAGAGAATGCTTTTGAAAATTTCCTGAATCTGGTCATCCCCAAAATCAAATCCGATGTTCCTTATCCCTTTTGTGACATTTCCTGAAAGTTTAATCATGATCCTCCCATAACCTTTAGAGCCATCTATAGCAGAATGAAAGAAAAGGAGTGAATTTCCCTCTTTTCAGTCATCCACTGTCTTTGTCTCTGTGGGTGGAGGTGGAGCTGCTAGCATTTACACACACGGAGAAGTTCAGCTTCGTAACATAAACGTAAGATAAAGTCATTCAGATGATCCGGACCACCCCCAAAATCTAATCAGTTGTTTCTTCTCCCATTTCTGACATTTAATGAACCTCCTCTCATTACTCTTGCTAACTAAATGACTAACAGAACCTCAGCGATTAAAAATTGTTCCCAGCGGTAGTCAAATACAATAAGCCAGTGGTTCCTAACCTTCTGGACCTCGGCACCCAACTTTTACACTCCAGAGGGGCCCGGGGCCCACTCAAATATTAGCACTGAATTAGTAATTTTACACATTAATGGTAAATAATAATTATATCTAATTTTTTCACAATTTAACATTGTCAGATGATGTAAAATGTGTTAATCACAAGGATTATTATCAAGGCTTAGGTCAGGCTGATTACCTCCAGGCATTTGAAACCGAAATACCGTGGTATCTACAATACCGTAACACTTCTACTATAAAAAAAATCTAACAATAAAATAAAACAATCACTTACCGTACTATGTCTGCTCTCTGTGGGATGCCGACTGATGGGATGTTTATATCTTCCCGTTTAGGTGAAGAATTTCTCATAATTCACTCGGCGGAGGAAAAAAAAAAAAGGTGTCCAAAAACCATACTTGCCAACCCTCCCGTTTTTAGCCGGAGAATCCCGGTATTCAGCGCCTCTCCCGACAACCTCCCGGCAGAGATTTTCTCCCGACAAACTCCCGGTATTCAGCCGTAGCTGGAAGCCCCGCCCCCTCCAGGTCAATGCGGACCTGAGACTGAGTGGGGACAGCCTGTTCTCACGTCCGCTTTCCCACAATATAAACAGCTTGCCTGCCCAATGACGTCATAACATCTACGGCTTTTAGAGAGTAGAGTGCACAACTGCGCACACAACAAGGAGGCGAAGCAGAAGAACGAGGAAATTACAGACATGGCGACGCCGTCGACGAGCAAGATGAAGAAATACGCTTGCAAGTTCCAAAACGAATGGAAACAAGAATTTCAGTTCATCCAGGACAGTTCGAAGGGGAAGGTGTATGTTGCCTGTAAATTTTGTAGAACAGACTTCTCCATTGAACACGGTGGCTGAAATGATATACTCATCATGAACGGAGAAGTTAAACAGGACAATACTGCCATCTAATGGATAGCCACCGGAACACTGAAATTCAAGTATTTATTTTATTTATATGTAAATAAAATATATATATATATATATATATATATATATATATATATATATATATATATATATATATATATATATATATATATATATATATAGCTAGAATTCACTGAAAGTCAAGTATTTCATACATATATATATATATATATATATATATATATATATATATATATATATATATATATATATATATATATATATATATATATGTATATGTATATGTATATGTATATATATATATATATATATGTATATGTATATATATATATATATATATATATATATATATATATATATATATATATATATATATATATATATATATATATATATATATATATATATGAAATACTCGAGTTGGTGAATTCTAGCTGTAAATAACCACGCCCCCCGCCCCCACCCCCTACCCCCCACCTCCCGATATTGGAGGTCTCAAGGTTGGCATGTATACCAAAAACAAGCACCTTTTTTTTGTCTTTCCTGCCATCTCCGGGTTTAAATTGTATGTCAAAGTTGACCAACGTCTTGCTTTCTACTATCCAGGTGAGAGTGGGGGTGGGGGGGGGGTCCCCACATCTGCGGTCCCCTCCAAGGTTTCTCATTGTCATCCCATTGGGTTGAGTTTTTTTCTTGCCCTGATGTGGGATCTGAGCCGAGGATGTCGTTGTGGCTTGTGCAGCCCTTTGAGACACTCGTGATTTAGGGCTATATAAGTAAACATTGATTGATTGATTGATTGATGATTGATTTATGGGCGCAATAGAGTGCTCCCATTAGCTGCATTGTTAGCCACCGTATTTTACGACTTAAAATGTATGTTAAAAAAAACATATTTGTTCTTGTCTTACATAGGGATTGTGAATGATAGGCAAAAGTTCTCCTTTTAAATCTAGATTAAAATCACTAACTCCCCTTTGAATGCCGTTTGCATGTGAAAATCTGTTTAGCCTGGGTGGAGGTCTGTTCTCGGATTTAATTGGCATTAAATGTAGTCAGCTTGAATGAAATGGAATTAAAAGTAACCCCTGTGACCTTACAGTGTGCTACTTTTCCGACGACGTCCCAGCAATTCTTCCTCCGCAACCCAAAATAAAATAAAAAATGAACTCCGCCGTGCCGAAAGCTTTACATTCTCTCGCTACTTTCCTCTCTTTGCCCCCAATTATTTCTCTCCATCATTCCCCTCATTTGCTCGCTCTGCTTTCTGTGCGGCACACTTTGAATGCGCTTCCCTTTTTAGCGTGTGACTCAGCCCGCAGGTGTAGCCAGAAGACCCGCGCTAATAAATAGTCAGCGAACCCCGCTGAGACACTTTGCCCTTTCTCTTCACAACTTTATTTTATTTTTTTGCATCAAAGGTGTTAATTGTGCACCTCATCCGCCAGTTTAGCCTGCCAAACAGCATGTCGCCGCTGCAGTAGCGCGTCGGCTGCGATAAAAAAGGGAGGAAGTGAATTAAGCAGAAATGCGAGATAAAGAAAGAAGTGACTGAACATTGCCTCCTGCTGATGGAGCGCTCCAATTGTCACGGCTCCGCTTGCAGCGGGAACCGAAACAGGACGAGGCCCTGACAGTTTACCCGACTGGACGTGAATATGAATCGTTCATCTTCGCTTGTATCGCGCCGCCACAGCAGCGTGTTGACAGAAAGCCGAGTGATGAAGAACGAATGCTGATTGGCGAGATGCGGCAGGAAATGAAACTGCGTCTTTTACATTTAAATGTGTAAGAGATTTATGACAAGCTTACATAGTCGAACAAACAAAATAACTCCTCCAAATTGTTTTGTCCTTTTCTCACTTGAGGCGAAGATACAAAAATATATGTGATCACCTCAGCTACTGTATTTAATTTTCAGATATATGGTCGTGGTCAAAAGTTTACATACTCTTGTGAAGAACATAATGGCATGGCTGTCTTGAGTTTCCAATCATTTCTACAACTCTTATTTTTTTGTGATAGAGGGATTGGAGCACATACTTGTTGGTCACAAAAAACATTCGTAAAGTTTGGATCTTTTATGACTTTATTATGGGTCTACTGAAAATGTGACCAAATCTGCTGGGTCAAAAGTATGCATACAGCAATGTTAATATTTGGTTACATGTCCCTTGGCAAGTTTCACTGCAATAAGGCGCTTTTGGTAGCCATCCACAAGCTTCTGGCAAGCTTCTAGTTGAGTTTTTGACCACTCCTCATGACAAAATTGGTGCAGTTCAGCTAAATGTGTTGGTTTTCTGACATGGACTTGTTTCTTCAGCATTGTCCACACGTTTAAGTCAGGACTTTGGGAAGGCCATTCTAAAACCTTAATTCTAGCCTGATTTAGCCATTCCTTTACCACCTTTGACGTGGGTTTGGGGTCATTGTCCTGTTGGAACACCCAACTGCGCCCAAGACCCAACCTCCAGGCTGATGATTTTAGGTTGTCCTGAAGAATTTGGAGGTAATCCTCCTTTTTCATTGTCCCATTTACTCTCTGTAAAGCACCAGTTCCATCGGCAGCAAAACAGGCCCAGAGCATAATACTACCACCACCATGCTTGACGGTAGGTATGGTGTTCCTGGGATAAAAGGCCTTACCTTTTCTCGTCCAAACATATTGCTGGGTATTGTGGCCAAACAGCTCAATTTTTTTTTCATCTGACCACAGAACTTTCCTCCAGAAAGTCGTATCTTTGTCCATGTGATGTCAGATGAAGCAAAAATTTGGTTGTTTGGCCATATTTAGCTGAACTGCACCAATTTTGTCAAGAGGAGTGGTCAAAAATTCAACCAGAAGCTTGCCAGAAGCTTGTGGATGGCTACCAAAAGCGCCTTATTGCAGTGAAACTTGCTAAGGGACATGTAACCAAATATTAACATTGCTGTATGAATACTTTTGACCCAGCAGATTTGCTCACATTTTCAGTAGACCCATAATAAATTCATAAAAGAACCAAACTTCATGAATGTTTTTTGTGACCAACAAGTATGTGCTCCAATCACTCTATCACAAAAAAAATAAGAGTTGTAGAAATTATTGGAAACTCAAGACAGCCATGATATTATGTTCTTTACAAGTGTATGTAAACTTTTGACCACAACTGTACATGACCATTAGAAGTTAGAGCAGGCTTTGCTACACATCTTGAAATGTTTTTGTCAGTCTGCTACATACATGGAGCTGTAAGTCATGATGATGATGATCTTGGTGCTACCTTTTTTGCAGCAGGTCCTTTAAAACAGAGGAGCGCTCCTGTAACTCTGACAAAATAGATATCAGGGAATTCAATCGATCGCAACTGGACCGCTTGGTTTGTCTGAGAAGACGTTTCGCCTCTCATCCAAGTAGGCTTCATCAGTTCATGCTCATAGACTTAGATCGGTCAGATCTAGTCTTAAACTTAGATTGGTCAGATCTAGTCTTAGACCTAGATTGGTCAGATCTAGTCTTAGACTTAGATTGGTCAGGTCTAGTCTTAGACTTTGATTGGTCAGATCTAGTCTAGCGGCTGGTCCCAAAACCCCAAATATGTATACTCCAATACCAGAATGGTTTCGCCTTATTGTAGTGAGAAAAACAACTGTTGAGATGCAAACAAGCAATCCTAACTGTCAAAGCCAACGACAGTCATTGAAGTATAATTTGTCCTTGTTAGCATTGAGGTATTGTGTGACAGAACGTTCGCTGTAGATCGACTACTACCAGTTCAAAATAGTCAGACTCACCCACGTTAGCATTCCATTCGGTCCAATATATGAATTAGTGCATTCATTATTGTTTTTATGGGTGTGGGGTGTCCGGTCTTTAGGATGCACTGGTCTCTGTCTCAGGGTGTTGCCTGGTTTAACAAAAAAATAAACCAAAATAAAATGTCTAGGTTGCTGGTTCTTTGGAGTGTACAAAATAAGAATAATAGCAAAGGGAGAAGTGCAGTCCCCTGGTTCTTAGCTTTCTGGAAATGTGGCCCCTAAAACAATTCAGCTGAATATTACTGGAATAGGCTAATAACCAAAGGACAGTGGTTTTCTGAAGTGTTCCTGAGCCCATGTGGTGATATCCTTTACACACTGATGTGGCTTTTTGATGTAGTACCGCCTGAGGGATCGAAGGTCACGGGCATTCAATGTTGGTTTTCCTCCTTGCTGCTTACGTGCAGTGATTTCTTCAGATTCTCTGAACCTTTTGATGATATTACTGACCCTATATGGTGAAATCCCTAAATTCCTTGCAATAGCTCGTTGAGAAATGTTGTTCTTAAACTGTTCGACAATTTACTCGCGCATTGGTTCACAAAGTGTTTTGTGAATGACTGAGCATTTCATGGAAGCTGCTTTTAAAACCCAATCACGGCACCCACCTGTTCCCAATTAGCCTGTGGGATGTTCCAAATAAGTGTTTGATGAGTATTCCTCAACTTTTTCCGTCTTCTTTGCCACTTGGGCCAGCTTTTTTGAAACATTTTGCAGGCATCCAAGTCCAAATGAGCTAATATTTGCAAAAAATAACACATTTTACCAGTTCGAACGTCAAGTATCTTGTCTTTGCAGTCTATTCAATTGAATATAGGTTGAAAATGATTTGCAAATCATTGTATTCTGTTTTTATTTACCATTTACACAACATGCCAACTTCACTCGTTTTGGGTTTTGTAAAAGTGTCCTTTGTACCGACGCAGAAAGTGTCCCCTAAAAGGTGTTGGAGGCGGAAAGTTGGACGAAATGAAAGGGAAAAAAAACCCAGCTGAACCGTGAAAGCAATGGAGGCAGCTCATCCCTGCCTATCTGCCTGTCTGCCTGTCAGTATGTCTGTCTGTCTGTCTGTCTGTCTGTTTTAAGCCTGCAGTCACAAGTCCAAAGCCATTAATTGGAAAGAATGATAGCGAGTAGGACGTTTGATCCCTCTGCAAATGGGCCTGGCGGGGACGTTGACTTGAAGAGTTAATTATTATAGTATATTATATATTCAGCATTTCCCCCCTACTCCTCTTTGTGCATAACAACAATCATGAAACAGTTTGGGAGTGCTGGCAGGCAACTTATTAGACGAGCCTGCTTATGACATCCTTATGTGCAACAGAGTTTCTATTTTTTCATTTTTCATTTCATTTATTTATTTATTTCAGGCAATGACAAAAACGTACAAGTTGACAAAACATAATAATATAAATTAATATAGTGCATTATTGTCCAGTTTTGCCTGAAAGGGAGTGGGAAGAAGATAATTTATTTAATCTCACCCCCAGTTCTCCATTCAGGGATTATTCACATGAGTTTCACTCTCACTTTGTTCAAGGATTATAATACAGATGTTGTATCATAGTGGCATTACCACAGGTAACAATAATTATTACACTGTAACAATCATTTGTATCAACAATGTAGGAATAATGAATATACCAACAATGGTAATATACATCATAGCAATAATGGTAATAGACAACATAGCAATAATGGTAAGGAAACATTGAGCACATGTTACACTTTGAGACAGAGTACAGCAGCAGGTCAAATTAAAGACCCTCATCTCTATATTTGAACCAGACCCCATGTTTGTATAATAGTTTAAATCGATTAATAGTTTGGCATTGCTTGTGTTGTAAGTCTATCTTCAATTCATTTTGGCTGTGTGTGTAATAAATATACTGTAGATCAAATCATTGAGCTCCTAACCTATAAAGACAACAAAAATCATATATGTATACTGTATATCTAGTAGGGGCGTCCCGATCTGGTATTGATATCGGATATTGGTCTGATACAAGCTCAAAAAACAAATATCGAATCATAGTGGCCTGCATGTAAAAACTCCAATTCAAGCAAGTGTGTTTATTTGTGCAAAGCTGGACAGTGAAATGTCCTCCAATAAGCACACAAGGTTGGTCTTTTCTTGTCTTTTAGTCAAGTCATTTACAAAAGGTAAACATGGTAGGCTGTAGGCTACTAGGAGCTAGCAGCTACACAACGTCTAAGCACAGTCGCACACAAGCTAGACATAATAAGTGCCCTTAATCCGGTGGTCAGCAACTCTAGAAAATATATTTTTTGTTTTAATATAGTTTCTGTAGGTGAACAAACATGACACAAACCTTCCTAATTGTTAGAAATCCCACTGTTTGTATTGAACATGCTTCACTGATGAGAGTATTTGGCAAGCACCGTTTTGTTTTACTAATTTCAGCGATCCTTGAACTCACCGTAGTTTGTTTACATGTACAACTTTCTCCGACGCTGCCACAGAAAGACGTGTTTTATGCCACTCCTTCTTTGTCTCATTTTGTCCACCAAACGTGTTATGCGGTGCGTGAATGCACAAAGGCGAGCTTTGTTGATTTTATTGATTTGCTGGAGTGCTTATCAGGCATATTTGGTCAGTCCATGACTGTAAGCTAATCGATGCTAACATGGTATTTAGGCTAGCTGTATGTACATATTGCATCATTGTGCCTTGTTTGTAGGTATCTGTGAGCTCATTTAATTTCCTTTACTTATGTCCTCTGTGTATTTCATTTAGATTTGCATGTCTCATGACACATTATCTGTTTGTAATATTGGCTAAATTTCTCTTAGTTGTTTGTGTGCTACGTTGTTCCAGGCCACAGCAAAAGTTACCCAGCTTGCAAAGATTGTAATCAATCCATTAGAAGAAGACAGTCTGTCGTTTCCTTTAACTTGGACTCACACATCTATAAATTTGGTTATTCTGAGCCAGTAATTTCCAGGAGTTATCTAATCCTGTGAGAAGCCTCCAATTGACTCTTGATTTCCAATGTTGCAAAAATGTATACAATACAATTTCTGCCAACAAAGATTTGCATCAGCCTTTGATAGTAGGCTAATATAGCTAATATAGACACTTACATCATGTGTTGCCTTCATTATGACACTTACTGTACATAAGGCTTTTAGTTTTTTGCGGCTCCAGACAGATTTTTGTTTTGTATTTTTGATCCAATGTGGCTCTTTCAACATTTTGGGTTGCAGACCCCTGCCTTAATCGAACAATATTGCAGTCTAAAGCACCTCATTTGTCAATATTAACAGATATCAAATGATTATAGTTACATATTACTTACAGATACAAAGTATCTAGTATTTAGTACTTGTTTTTAAGTTGTTTTTACTAAAACACTATATATTGTTTTGACATATCGCATGTTTTTATGTTAATATACAGCATGTAAGTAATTTATTTTTTAGTTGTGGTGTGTGACAGCAGCTGTTTTTGTTTAATATATGTATTTATGTAACTTTGTTTTGCTGTCCTCTTGGCCAGGTCAGTCTTGGAAAAGAGATTTTAATCCCAATGAGTTTTTACCGGGTTAAAAGAAGGATATTGATTGAGTAGCAAACATGTCTGCATCATTCAATTAACTACTTTGATTATTGTGACACTCCACTTAAAAACTATAAATCTGCCATAAGGTTAGTGTAGGGATTCTCAAACTGTGGTACGTGTCTCACTAGTGGTACACCATAGAATTCCTTGATTGAAGTACAGTGTTTTCCTATATTCAAACACAGTGTTACTGTTCAAAAACAGTGTCTAATGTTACAGTGGCCAAAATATTAAATATACTTGTTCAATAAAACATGCGCTTTGTTTTTAAATAATCCTTTTAATGTTGGTCAATATGGTGGTACTTGGAGAGCCAAGTGTTTGGTACTTGGTGAAAACAGTTAAAGGAACCACTGGATTAGTGTTTTTCATGCCTACCATTGTTCTTTGAGTACTGTCCCCCGGTGAAGCCTTTTCAAACATTCCACACTACAAAATAATTAGTATCGATATCAGACATGAATATTTGTATCAGCACACCCCTAACACATGACAAAAAGACTCCCTTTGAAAATATTGAGAATGTTGTTTTCGATCCCACATGTATCCCAACACACAAAATCCTTTGAACTTAGACCACTGGCTTTCAATTTGTATACGTTTTATACAAAGCTGGGGAAAGCTGTTCTTTTCTTTCCAATTCAAAGCATGCAGCAACATGTTTTTTTCTTTTTTTTACCAATGTCTAGTAAAGTGCCTTGCCGGTCATGTAAAAAGTGTGTTTGAAAAATGTGTTTGTTTGTTGTCACTTTAGCTTTTCATAAGTACCCCCACAGGCGTGCTATGCAGCAATTCTTTTAAAAAAGGTGCCTATTGGGATCCCAAGACTAAAAGTTAGCCGTTATCTGACAAAGGTGTGTGTGCATATTCCTCTCCTAACTGCGGTGTAATCAGTCGTCATCTGTGTCTCGGTCGATGACGATCAATGCGGTCCTGCCGCGTTTACATGTCATGCCGCCCCTTCCTCTCCCTCGTCTCTTCGCCTCGTAAACATGAACCGGCAGCCTTTTACCAGAGGATCTATAAAGGCCATCTCTCCGTCTAATTTCCGCTTTTGCCAGCCAGTCAAAATATCGCACCTCCTCTCCCGAGATGATTTTGACAAAAGTGACCCTGCTGACGACGCTTTTGTTTTCCTCCTTCATCATCCTTCATTTGCATAACTTATTCTCTCCTCCCACCGGTTTTAGTCGCCCAACACCCGAATTAATCAGAATTAATCAGAATTATGACTTACAACGGGGGTGTCAAACTCATTTTAGCTCAGGGGCCGCATGGAGGAAAATCTGTGCACACGCGGGACCGGACTATTAAAATCATGGCATTAAAACTAAAAAATAAAGACAACTTCAGATTGTTTTCTTTGTCTTACTTTGGCCAAAAATAGAACAAACACATTCTGAAAATATTACAATAAAAATATAGGAAAAAAATAGCGGTAAAGTTTAGATCCTTGAAGGAAAAAAGAAAGTGAATGAATGTTTATAACTGATACATTTACATATGCATAAAAATGTGTTTTCTTTCAAAGACCAATCAATCAAAGATTATATACATATAGAGCTCTAAATCACAAGTGTCTCAAAGGGCTGCACAAGCCACAATGACTTCCTCGGCTCAGGGCAAGAAAAAACTCAACCCAATGGGATTACAATGAGAAACCTTGGAGGGGACCGCAGATGTGGGATTGGAGATCTGGGGTGGATAAAGACAAATACCATATGTCTCGGCAAGACACTTCACCCTTTGCTCCTGATGGGTCGTGGTTAGTGCCTTGCATGGCAGCTCCCGCCATCTGTGTGTATGTGGATGGGTGAATGTGGAAATAGTGTCAAAGCGCTTTGAGTACCTTGAGGGTAGAAAAGCGCTATACAAGTATAACCCTTTTACTTAAAATCGACAGTGTGCCTTACAACCCGGTGCGTTTTGTGTATGAATTATTTCTGGTTGTGCTGATCTCCAACCAATGTTGGTAGTCACACATAAGACTGCAGGTTGAATGAAAGCCTGTTCAATAAATGACTCTAGCAAGCACCATTAAGACCAAACCTTTGTTTTTTAATTTTAGAATCCACAACAGGGGTTTTTAACCTTTTGGACTTCAGGGCCCAATTTTTCCGGCACCCACTCAAATATTAACACTGGATTAGTAATCTTACTCTTGATTGTAATCTTATTCCATAATTATATCCAACACACTTCCAATTTGCAACCATGTCAAATGACATGAAAATGTCACGGGGGGGTGGGGTCGCAGCTGGCTGCGGGGTTGTTCTTTTCATGCAAAAAACGGCTCCGGACGACAGCGTGAAGGCACGGCTGCTCTACCCTCCAATCTTTGCTTCTTCCTACTTCTTTTTGGACATGTAAAGAAAAATTAAAATATGTGTTGTATCATATTGATACTGTACACATGTCCGAAATAACCTTCAACCAACCAAATATAACTTCAGGTCTAAATACGAAACAACCGAGTGACGACATAAAAGGCTACATTGTGTCACTTTCAAAAATGGTGTTTTTGGCCCGGGACTGAAAAGACACATTTGACTAAAGCATTAGCATAAATGTGTTGTTTCGGGGGACAATGTCAAACAAATCATCAGCGTAAAGCGATGTCTGTGGCGGTGGCACCTTCTAGAATGGCGGCATCAGGGTGCAGGATGCAATTCACCGTCAGCATCCATATTTCTGCTCACTTGACGCTCGAAATATCAATGCTGCTTTCCTCATGTATAGATTATACTTTTCTTAACGGGTTGCCTCAATTGCTGCCATTAGCTAGAAAGCATGCCAAATTTCTCCTGCAGCAGGTGGTCCAATAGAAAGAAATTGTCCCCATCCATTTGCCCTAACTGCTCTTTCTTTCATTCACAATGAAAATCAAGACATATTTGTATCCAAAGGAGGCACAGCAAGGTTTTCTTTCGCCTCCCTTTTTTCTGTCATTAGCTCGGCGAGGGTAACAACGGTGGTCAGGTTTGACGTACAAGATGATGACGGGGCTGGAGTTTAAGGAAAGTGAGATTAGCACGAAATGCATTGTGATGGCCAACTATGGTCTTTTTTGTGCGGGTCAAAGAGAGATGCAGTGGAGGCGAAGGGAAATTATTAGTATTAGAACTCCATCAATTTGTGACAGAGGAAATGATTTGATGCAGTCCGACTGGTGACTGGATGATTGCATCTTTCGGTTAAGAAAAGCACCTGAATGTATGCACACACAAATTTTGTGCTGAAGTGAATCTTTGAGCTGGAATTGATACAAAAAAAGTGTCAAGACAAGAAAGTTTGGTTTGACTTATGACGGCCAAATTTCCAGAAATGTAACAATTGACAGTATTAATCTGAATGTCGGGCTGTGGGAGGTGAATGACACCCAAGATGCAGAGACAAGGCAAGCATGAACTGAAAAGCGTATTCATTACTTTGTCAACAGTACAAAAAACTACTATTTTTCCGCGGCAAGAATACGTTTTAATTTTTTACTTGCACCACGGAAAAAATATACAACAAAACAAACCAGAGAACTTATTGGCGGGTGAGCCGAGTGAGAGGAAGCAGGAACATCGGTGAGGGCATGTGGGCATGAATCAATATTGATTGTTTGCTACATATCCTGTAGCTCCGACCAGCTCAGGTAGTGTCTGCATCTAAAAAGGTAAACAGAAGTAAATGAATGACATCAACAATAACCCAAACAAAACATAAGATCCTAAATGTCGAAGCGAAAACCAAGGACTAAGGAATTCTGCTCTCCAGCAAAAAGTGACAGTACCTCCTCCCTCTCCCAACTCAACGGACGTCGCCTGGTGGACCACCTGGTTGATTCAGAAATCAGAAACGAGAGTGTTATGGAGGATAAGTGACCGAGAGACTCAAGATCTACTGTATCCTCCGAGCCAATCAATAAGGTACTCCCTAGCATCCAAAATAGTTTTGGCAGTAAAGGCAGGATGGCCATCAATCAATAGCGGAGGTGGAGGATGCATTGGCAGAGGAGTGAGGTCACATAAAGAGACTGACTTCAGACGAGGGATAGGTTTTAAGGGAAGTCCGAATCTTCAGCAGAACCGATACTGGGTTGACCATTCGCTCCATCTGAAAAGAGCCAACAAATCTGGGAGCAAGAGGTTCCACTGCCGGGGGAAGATCCCGAGATGATGAACAGACCGTCCGACCAGTTTGATAGTCTGAGGCAGACATGCGGTGTCGGTCAGTCAGAATCTGGTTGCGCCTGGCGCTGCGGGACTGGTCGGCCTGTGTGTTGCGGCGGGCAGGGGTACAGAGGACTTTGTCTCTTGGGATGGGGACACAGGAGGCTGGAAACTCTGGACCACATGGAATAGAGAGAGACCAGTAGCAGAGCAAACAAGGATGTTATGAGAATAGTCCACCCACGGAAGATTGAGGGTCCTTGACTGAGGTGTTGTTAGCAAATGCATCGTTAGCCTGCTCCCAGGTCACGGTAGCACGCTCTGTCTGGCCATTTGATTGGGGATGATATCCAAATGACAAGCTGACCGTCGCCCCCATAGACTTGCAGAACGCCCTCCAGGTAGCTGCGGCAAACTGCATACCCCGGTCAGAGACCATGTCCATTGGCATGCCATGAAGGCAGACTACATGCTGGACGACAGTTTTGGCGGTTTTCAGGGCTTGAAAGGAGCTTGCGCAGAGGAACAAAGTGTACACACTCCGAAAATCTGTCAACAATGAGAGTGAAGGCGAAATCCTGGTCACAAAATCCATGGTGATGCGTGACCACGGACGAGATGGGACGGGAAGCGCAGACGGAGCAGGCTGCCACAAAAGTATTTGTGTCAACATGGAGGGTGAGCCACCAGAACCACTGAACCAGTAGGAGGACTGGCTTCGGTATGACAAGCGACTTTGGAACAATGGGACCATGTCAAGATCTCATGACGGAGGCAACAGGGCCAGATGAGCAACAGGACAACCAGCAGGAAATTAGTTCAAAATAAGGAACATCAAACCTCAACAAAACTTCTGGAGCTTCTGTTTCGTCATGCTGTTAACTATCTGTGTAGCTGCACACGCTGGAATCGAATAGCGAGGGCAGAATAATGAATTTATTGACAGTGCTGTGTCTAAGCTGGTATGTTTACTTTGTAAATAAGTAAACACAGTATCAAAGGAATATAACATTTTCTGATGAAACATCCACATTTCGATGACCTTGGGCTCTTCAAACTGCGGCCCTCTATATGATGTAGTTGAATACCTCTGGAATATATTTTACATTTTTGGCCACCGTAACATTACACACAGTTTGAACAGTAACACTGTTTTTGAATATTTGAAAACAAAACACTCTCCTTTTAATCAAATGATTCTTTGGCGTACCTCTACATGAAGCCCAGTTTGAGAACCACTGAATTATTTCATTAAATAATGAAATATTTATTTATTTGAGGTAAAATTACGACACATTAAATAACACATCCATGGATTTAATTCCAATTACATTTAAAGACAATACAAATCTGTGTATTTATTTCCTAATGCAATTAATTAATGACACATTTAAGTCATTTTTTTAAAGTTTATTTATTTATTTTGTCCCAGTTTGGGACTAGTTGGGGAATGTACTCCGCTAAACCACACACACGTATACACACTCACTCAGGACAATAGACTTTAAAAATAATTTGGAGTGCATGAAAAGCGTAAAAGAAAACGTTACTCTCTTTGACCACATGGCCATTTATGAACAAGTATAGACAGCAGAGCCAGTAATGTTGTCATCAGGAAACTGCTGAGTGAGTTTTGCAACATTTTTGAAAGCGCATGCAGGGATAGCTAAAGTGGATAGCGGTGTTTCCCGACAGCCACGACCTACGCCACACTAATTAGAGACGCCAAAGATTATTTTTGCATTTGTGGACCACGCCCCCGATGACTCTTACATTGAAAAGAGTAAATACCTGTGCTAAAACTAGCGCTCAGTGGTAAAATAAAAAATGGTGTCTCAGTAACGCAGTTTTTCATCCTTCGTCACATCACGTTAAGGCACACAACATCCTAAAGCACTGAGGTTTTTTTTTTGTTCTTCTTCCTCCCCGCTGAGACTTGAGCTTGCTAATGTAAGTCTTTGTGTTTTATCTCACTTCACAGCAGACGCCATTGAAATGTAACCACAGCCTTTATGAGCTTCTTTCTTTTTGCAGCCCGTCTGTTTTGCTGGGGGATTTTTACGCTTCCCCGAACACCTAATGCTCACATTTACAGAAGGAGAGCACTTGTTGCCTTTTACTTTCCTCAAACCCGCTGATGAAACTCCTTTGCAAACAGCAGAGTGACTTCTTTTGCACACATGTACGTTCTGATAAAAGTTTCATCACTCCAACCGGTTCAATAAAAGACTTTCTTGAAGAGAACAGAAGCGCCACTTTGAATATCAAACTATACCTGACAGGTTAAGCGGGGTGGAATTTGCAAAAAAAAAACAAACAAAAAAAACAAACATTACGCTGTTGTTAGATTTTAAAAGAGCATGTCAAAAGATTTAAAAAGAGTTCCTTTTGTGGCACTGCATTACAATTACACGTCAGTTATATCGACATAATCCTCGCAAGATTCTAGACAGGCTCATGGTGGGATTTGACACGTTCAACTAAAGCAATTCTCAAAATACACACTGACTTTCTTAACTATGAAGTCAGCAAGTGGTCAAAGAGTTTTTATACAACACGAGTAAAAGCACTAGTCAAGGATCCTTTATACAACAAGACTGCTGTGGTGTTTGTTAAGGACGTACTGTAAAAACTCTTGTCAAAGCTCCTCTGTATGACAAGTGCCCTGCTGTTTATTAACAACCAACTGCAAAAATGCCGGTCAAATGTATTTTATATAACAAGACTGCTGTGCTGCCATTTGTAACTGCAAAAAAAGCTAGCTAAAGATTCTCTCTATGACAGTAGTGCAGTGTTGTTATCAAGGATCTATTAGAAAAAGGCTGGTCAAAGATTCTCTACACAACAGGGTTGCTTTTCAGGTTTTGAGAACCTACTGCAAAAATGCTAGTCAAAGATCCTCTACATAACTGGATTGCATTGCAGTTTTTGAAACCTACTGAAAAAATGCTTGCCAAAGATCCTCTATATCAGTGTTTTTCAACCATATATTGTCTGGTGTGCTGTGGGAAATTATGCAACTTCACAAAATTGGTCCAAACAAATTTTTTTGCAATACAATAATTATAATATTGAAGCTTTTATCAGTAGATTGCACAGTACAGTACATATTCCGTACAATTGACCACTAAATGGTAACACCCAAATAAGTTTTTCAACTTGTTTAAGTCGGAGTCCACGTAAATCAATAATGTGCCGTTGTCTAGTGCAGTGTTTTTCAACCTTTTTTGGTATGTAAAAGGTATGTAACGCTTAAACCAAAAATGAACAAAAGGCAAGTCCCGCTAGAAAAAGGCACTGAAGCATAGGGAAGGCTATGCAAAACAAAAGTAAAACTGAACTGGCTACAAAGTAAACAAAAACAGAATGCTGGACGACAGCAAAACATGACATGACAATCAACAGTGTCCCCACAAAGAAATACACAGTACGCACAACTTAAATAGTCTTGATTGTGGAAACAAAGCAGGTGCGGGCAATAGAACTCAAAGGCATACTTGCCAACCTTGAGACCTCCGATATCGGGAGGTCGGGGGTGGGGGCGTGGTTGGGGCAGGGGGGGGTGTTGGGGGCGTGGTTAAGAGGAGAGTATATTTACAGCTAGAATTCACCAACTCAAGTATTTCATATATATATATATGTATATATATATATATATATATATATATATATATATATATATATATATATATATATATATATATATATATATATATATATATATATATATATACATATATGTATGAAATACTTGACTTTCAGTGAATTCTAGCTATATATATATATATATATATATATATATATATATATATATATATATATATATATATATACATATATATATATATATATATTTATTTATTTTATTATACATATAAATTAAATAAATACTTCAATTTCAGTGTTCCGGAGGCTATCCAGTAGATGGTAGTATTGTCCTGTTTATCTTCTCCGTTCATGACTGAGTATATCATACTTGCCAACCTTGAGACCTCCGATATCGGGAGGTCGGGGGTGGGGGCGTGGTTGGGGCAGGGGGGGTGTTGGGGGCGTGGTTAAGACGAGAGTATATTTACAGCTAGAATTCACCAACTGAAGTATTTCATATATATATATATATGTATATATATATATATATATATATATATATATATACATATATATATATATATATATATATATATATATATATATATATATATATATATATATATATATATATATATATATATATAAGTATATATATATATACATATATATATATATATATATATATAAGTATATATATATAAGTATATATATATATATAAGTATATATATATATATATATATATATTTATATATATATATATATATATATATAAGTATATATATATATATATAAGTATATATATATATATATGCATATATACATATATATATGTATGAAATACTTGACTTTCAGTGAATTCTAGCTCTATATATATATATATATATATATATATATATATATATATATATATATATATATATATATATATATATATATATATATATATATATATATTTATTTATTTTATTATACATATAAATTAAATAAATACTTGAATTTCAGTGTTCCGGAGGCTATCCAGTAGATGGTAGTATTGTCCTGTTTATCTTCTCCGTTCATGACTGAGTATATCATTTCGGCCACCGTGTTCAATGGAGAAGTCTGTTCTACAAAATGTACAGGCAACATACATACCCCTACCCCTTCAAACTGTCCTGGATGAACTGAAATTCTTGTTTCCATTCGTTTTGGAACTTGCAAGCGTATTTCTTCATCTTGCTCGTCGACGGCGCCGCCATGTCTGTAACTTCTTCGTTCTTCTGCTTCATCTCCTTGTTGTGTGCGCAGTTGTGCACGCTACTCTCTAAAAGCCGCAGATGTTATGACGTCATTGGGCAGGCAAGCTGTTTATATTGTGGGAAAGCGGACGTGAGAACAGGTTGTCCCCACTCAGGTCCGCATTGACCTGGAGGGGGCGCGGCCTCCAGCTCCGGCTGAATACCGGGAGTTTGTCGGGAGAAAATTTCTGCCGGGAGTTTATCGGGAGAGGCACTGAATACCGGGAGTCTCCCGCTAAAAACGGGAGGGTTGGCAAGTATGCTCAGAGGAAGGTGGGACGCTGCTACAGGAGAACACCAACAAAACAGGAAGGGTCACCAAATTAACAGCGCAAGACAGGAACTAAAGCACTACACACAGGAAACAACAACAAAAGCTCAAAATAAGGCATGACAACCTGGTGGAGTTTCATTTTTTAACCTTTTCTGCTGGGGGCACTGCAGTTTTTGAGGAATCTACTGCAAAAATGCTCGCCAAAGATCCTCAATTTGACAGTGTTGCTTCGCTGGTTTTAAACACTGACTGCAAAAAATGGTAAAATATTTACACAACACAAACATTGTCTTTAAAGACCTACTGTTAAAACGTGATTCAAAGATCCTTTACACATGACAGGATTATAACGCAGTTTCTAAAGAACCCACTGCAAAAATGCAAGTCAAAGATCCTCTTTATGACAGGATGTATTCGCAGTTTTTGAGAACCTACTGCAAACATGATTTTCAAAGAACTACAATATGACAGGGTTGCTTTGCTGTTTTTAAACACCTACTGCAAAAAAAAACTGGTCAAAGATGATTTATATAACAGAAACACACTAACTGCTAAAACGCAAGTCAAAGATCCAATTTTTTGGAAACCTATTGCAAAAATGTTAGTCAAAGACCCTCTACATGACATGATTTTTATTGCAATTTTTGAAACCTACTGCAAAAATGCTTGCCTAAGATCCTCTATATCAGTGGTCCCCAACCAATGTGGGGTCCGTGGACCGATTAGTAATAAAAAAAATGATTTTTTAAATTTTTTTTTTAATTAAATCAACATAAAAAACACAATATATACATTATATATCAATATAGATCAATACAGTCTGCAGGGATGCAGTCCATAAGCACACATGATTGTATTTCTTTATGTCCGTGGGACAAATTTTCAAGCGTTGACCGGTCCGCAGCTACACCGCAGCTACACCGCAGCTACAAAAAGGTTGGGGACCACTGCTCTACATGACAGGATTGCATTGCAATTTTTGAAACCTACTGCAAAAATGCTTGCAAAAGATCCTCTATATGACATAATTGCATTTTTTGAGAACCTACTGCAACAATTCTAGTCAAAGATCCTCTACATGACAGAATTGCACTGCAGTTTTTTGAGAACCTACTGCAAAAATGCTCATCAAAGATCCTCTATATGACAGTGTTGCTTCGCTGGTTTTAAACACTGACTGCAAAAAATGGCAAAAGATTATTTATATAACACAGACACTGTCTTTAAAGACCTATAGTTAAAACGCTGGTCAAAGATCCTTTAAATATGACAGGATGGAAACGCAGTTTCTTAAGAACTAACTGCAAAAATGCTAGTCAAAGATCCTCTTTATGACAGGATTTTTTTTGCAGTTTTTGAGAACCTACTGGAAAAATGATATTCAAAGATCCTCTCTATATGACAGATTTGCATTGCAGTTTTTGAGAACCTACTGCAAAAATGATATTCAAATAACTTCAATATTCGGGGTTGCTTTGCTGTTTTTAAACACCTACTGCAAAAAAAAAAAAAGGTCAATGATTATCTATACAACAGAAACACTTTCAAGGGCCTACTTCTAAAACACAAGTCAAAGATCCTTTAAACATGACAGGATTGCCTTGCCGTTTTTGAGAACGTACTGCAAAAAATGCTTGTCAAAGATCCTCTACATCACAGGATTACATTGCAATTTTTTTAAACCTATTGCAAAAGTGTTAGTCAAAGATCCTCTACATGGCAGGATTGCATTGCAATTTTTGAAACCTACTGCAAAAATGCTTGCCAAAAATGCTCTATATGACATACTTGCATTACAGTTTTTAAGAACCCACTGCCAAAATTCTAGTCAAATATCCTCTACATGACAGAATTGCACTGCAGTTTTTGAGAACCTACTGCAAAAATGCTCGTCAAAGATCATCTATATAACAGTGTTGCTTCGCTGGTTTTAAACACTGACCGCAAAAAATGGTAAAATATTATTTATACAAGACAAACACTGTCTTTAAAGACCTACTGTTAAAACGTGATTCAAAGATCCTTTAAACATGACAGGATTGATACACCGTTTCTGAATAACCACTTGCAAAAATGCTAGTCAAAGATCCTCTTTATGATAAGATTTATTTGCAGTTTTTGAGAACCTACTGCAAAAATGATATTCAAAGAACTTCAATAACAGGTTTGCTTTGGTGTTTTTAAACACCTACTGCAAAAAAAATGGCCAAAGATCATCTATACAACAGAAACACACCTACTGCTAAAACGCAAGTCAAAGATCCGTTAAACATGACAGGATTGCTTTGCAGTTTTTGAGAACCTACTGCAAAAATGCTTGCCAAAGATCCTCTATATGACATAATTGCACTGCAGTTTTTGAGAACCTACTGCAAAAATTCTCATCAAAGATCCTCTATATGACAGTGTTGCTTCGCTGGTTTTAAACACTGACTGCAAAAAAATGGTAAAAGATTATTTATATATACACAAACACTGTCTTTGAAGACCTACAGTTAAAACGCTGGTCAAAGATCCTTTAAATATGACAGGATGGAAACGCAGTTTCTTAAGAACCAACTGCAAAAATGCTAGTCAAAGATCCTCTTTATGACAGGATTTTTTTTGCAGTTTTTGAGAACCAACTGGAAAAATGATATTCAAAAAGCCTCTCTATATGACAGATTTGCATTGCAGTTTTTGAGAACCTACTGCAAAAATGATATTCAAATAACTTCAATATTCGGGGTTGCTTTGCTGTTTTTAAACACCTACTGCAAAAAAAAAAAAAGGTCAATGATTATCTATACAACAGAAACACTTTCAAGGGCCTACTTCTAAAACACAAGTCAAAGATCCTTTAAACATGACAGGATTGCCTTGCCGTTTTTGAGAACGTACTGCAAAAAATGCTTGTCAAAGATCCTCTACATCACAGGATTACATTGCAATTTTTGTAAACCTATAGCAAAAGTGTTAGTCAAAGATCCTCTACATGGCAGGATTGCATTGCAATTTTTTAAACCTACTGCAAAAATGCTTGCCAAAAATGCTCTATATGACATACCTGCATTACAGTTTTTAAGAACCTACTGCCAAAATTCTAGTCAAATATCCTCTACATGACAGAATTGCACTGCAGTTTTTGAGAACCTACTGCAAAAATGCTCGTCAAAAATCCTCTATATAACAGTGTTGCTTCGCTGGTTTTAAACACTGACCGCAAAAAATGGTAAAATATTATTTATACAAGACAAACACTGTCTTTAAAGACCTACTGTGATTTAGGGCTATATAAATAAACATTGATTGATTGATTGATACTGTTAAAAAGTGATTCAAAGATCCTTTAAACATGACAGGATTGATGCACAGTTTCTGAATAACCACCTGCAAAAATGCTAGTCAAAGATCCTCTTTATGATAAGATTTATTTGCAGTTTTTGAGAACCTACTCCAAAAATGATATTCAAAGAACTTCAATAACAGGTTTGCTTTGGTGTTTTTAAACACCTACTGTAAAAAAAACTGGCCAAAGATCATCTATACAACAGAAACACACCTACTGCTAAAACGCAAGTCCAAGATCCGTTAAACACGACAGGATTGCTTTTCATTTTTTCAGAACGTACTGCAAAAATGCTTGCCAAAGATCCTCTATATGACATAATTGCACTGCAGTTTTTGAGAACCTACTGCAAAAATTCTCATCAAAGATCCTCTATATGACAGTGTTGCTTCGCTGGTTTTAAACACTGACTGCAAAAAAATGGTAAAAGATTATTTATATATACACAAACACTGTCTTTAAAGACCTACAGTTAAAACGCTGGTCAAAGATCCTTTAAATATGACAGGATGGAAACACAGTTTCTTAAGAACCAACGGCAAAAATGCTAGTCAAAGATCGTCTTAATGACAGGATTTTTTTGCAGTTTTTGAGAACCTACTGGAAAAATTATATTCAAAGATCCTCTCTATATGACAGATTTGCATTGCAGTTTTTGAGAACCTCCTGCAAAAATGATATTCAAATAACTTCAATATTACAGGGTTGCTTTGCTGTTTTTAAACACTTACTGCAAAAAAAAAAAAAAGGTCAATGATTATCTATACATCAGAAACACTTTTAAGGGCTTACTTCTAAAACACAAGTCAAAGATCCTTTAAACATGACAGGATTGACTTGCCGTTTTTGAGAACCTACTGCAAAAAATGCTTGTCAAAGATCCTCTACATCACAGGATTACATTGCAATTTTTTTAAACCTATTGCAAAAGTGTTAGTCAAAGATCCTCTACATGGCAGGATTGCATTGCAAACCTACTGCAAAAATGCTTGCCAAAAATCCTCTATGACATAATTGCATTGCAGTTTTTGAGAACCTACTGCAACAATTCTAGTCAAATATCCTCTATATAACAGAATTGCACTGCAGTTTTTGAGAACCTACTGCAAAAATGCTTGTCAAAGATCCTCTATATGACATACTTGCATTGCCGTTTTTGAGAACCTACTGCAACAATTCTAGTCAAATATCCTCTACATGACAGAATTGCACTGCAGTTTTTGAGAACCTACTGCAAAAATGCTTGTCAAAGATCCTCTATATGACATACTTGCATTGCAGTTTTTGAGAACCTACTGCAAAAATGCTTGTCAAAGATCTTCTAAATGACATACTTGCATTGCAGTTTTTGAGAACCTACTGCAACAATTCTAGTCAAATATTGTCTACATGACAGAATTGCACTGCAGTTTTTGAGAACCTACTGCAAAAATGCTCGTCAAAGATCCTCTATATAACAGTGTTGCTTCGCTGGTTTTAAACACTGACTGCAAAAAATGGTAAAATATTATTTATACAAGACAAACACTGTCTTTAAAGACCTACAGTTAAAAATGCGAGTCAAAGATCCTTTAAACATGACAGGATTGAAACACAGTTTCTGAATAACCAACTGCAAAAATGCTAGTCAAAGATCCTCTTTATGATAAGATTTATTTGCAGTTTTTGAGAACCTACTGCAAAAATGATATTCAAAGAACTTCAATAACAGGTTTGCTTTGGTGTTTTTAAACACCTACTGCAAAAAAACTGGCCAAAGATCATCTATACAACAGAAACACACCTACTGCTAAAACGCAAGTCAAAGATCCGTTAAACACGACAGGATTGCTTTTCAGTTTTTCAGAACATACTGCAAAAATGCTTGCCAAAGATCCTCTATATGACATAATTGCACTGCAGTTTTTGAGAACCTACTGCAAAAATGCTCGTGAAAGATCCTCTATATGACAGTGTTGCTTCGCTGGTTTTAAACACTGACTGCAAAAAAATGGTAAAAGATTATTTATATACACAAACACTGTCTTTAAAGACCTACAGTTAAAACACGGGTCAAAGATCCTTACACATGATGGGATTGAAACACAGTTTTTGAGAACCTACCGCAAAAATGATATTCAAATAACTTCAATATGACAGGGTTGCTTTGCTGTCTTTAAACACCTACTTCAAAAAAAAAACTGGTCAAAGATGATCTACACCAGGGGTGTCAAACGTACGGCCCGTGGGCCGGATCAGGCCCGCGGACAGGTTTTATCCGGCCCGCGGGATGAGTTTGCTAAGTATAAAAATGAACCAAAATTTTTGAATGAAAGAAACTGCTGTTCTAAATGTGTCCACTAGATGTCACAATAGCAATTATTTGCATCTTTGTAGATTATGCTACATATGTAAAAAAATAAAATAAACCACATGATGTTAGTGCACCAGTTAAGGAAAATGAGCAAACTTACATGAATGACATCCTGTAATTTGATCGTAATAGATTGAAAATTAACACCAATGAGTTGACTGATGAACATTATCACATAATGTATTCAGAAAATATAAATAACGACAAATAAAGATAGAATACTATTAACCGCAACATGTAAGTGTAAAAAAAAAAACAACAACATTATGATTTGTACATTTTCAGAATTTTCTTGTTCTATTTTTAAACAAAGAAAACAATCTGAATTTGTCTTTATTTTTAAGTTATCGTGCCGTGATTTTACCTGTCCGGCCCACCTGGGAGTAGATTTTTCTCCATGTGGCCCCCGATCTAAAATGAGTTTGACACCCCTGATCTACACAAAAGAAACACTTATAAGGACCTATTTCTAAAACGCAAGTCAAAGATCCTTTGAACATGACAGGATTGCTTTGCCATTTTTGAGAACCTACTGCAGCATTTCTACAGTTTATGACATAAACACTGTCTTCTAAGGAGCTTGTAGACAACCAGCACCATGCACTAAGTTGTGTTGAGTTGTACATGTTGAATCAATTAAAAATGATGAGTTAATAGCATATTGTTAATGTCTTGTTTCAGGGGCGGAAGGAGCCGTGTTCAGCAAGTCCGTGGAGACGCCGCACGTCAGAGCCGAGCCGTTCAAAGAGCTGCGGTGAGTCGCCCCGTTAATGTCGCATACATCAATTCCACTTTAAGCATATGTTGAAGTGATTTAGAAAGCTAAAGAGCAGGGCGCACTAAGTGTCGTCTTCTTCATGGTTAATGATGCGTAAACATCCAGCGCCCGCAGGAAGATGCATCACTCTGTCTCCTGTTTGAGGACTACTACTCGGAGTGTTTTTCTAACCAGTGAATGGGGCGTCCTCACAAAACTGCGTAGGCGAGTACAGATGACGACTCGGCGTAAACGTCTTGCTTTCCGTCTTCCTTCTGTCCGCGCTGTCACTTGTGATGACCGTCAAGTCGGCGTCCAATGGAGTGTTTATCCACAGACAGGAAATGAAAACAAAAACAAATACAATTATAGATGGGCTCCATGAAAAAGTCTATTTATTGTCATTATTTTCAATTCAAACTCAATACAAAAACCTTTCAGGTTGTGGTAACTGTCAATTAATTGTAATTAAACAAGAAATTGGCATAGTTGCGAGCTAGGCCCTAACAGGAAACATTGAACCAATCTTGAAACATACACTATATTGCCAAAAGTATTTGGCCACCTGCCTTGACTCACATATGAACTTGAAGTACCATCCCATTCCTAACCCATAGGGTTCAATATGATGTCGGTCTACCTAAGGGTAAGGTCACACATGGATGTTGTTTGAGAAGGCCTAGCTCTGTCTCTGTTCTAATTCATCCCAAAGGTGTTCTATCTGGTTCAGGTCAGGACTCTGTGCACGCCAGTCAAGTTCATCCACACTAGACTCTGTCATCCATGTCTTTATGGACCTTGCCTTGTGCCATGTTGGAAGAGGAAGGGGCCCGCTCCAATCTGTTCCCACAAGGTTGGGAGCATGGAATTGGCCAAAATGTTTTGGTATCCTGGAGCATTCAAAGTTCCTCTCACTGGAACTAAGGGGCCAAGCCCAACTCCTGGAAAAACAACCCCACACCATAATTCCTCCTCCACCAAATTTCACACTCGACACAATGCAGTCCGAAATGTAGCGTTCTCCTGGCAGCCTCCAAACCCAGACTCGTCCATCAGATTGCCAGATGGAAAAGCATGATTCATCACTCCAGAGAACGCGTCTCCACTGCTCTAGAGTCCAGATTTTATACACCTGTGGCCGGGCCAAGTGATTAGGACACCTGATTCTGATCATTTAGATGGGTGGCCAAATACTTTTGGCAATATGGTGTATTTTAAAAGGCTAACCGTTATGTAATAATTTATGTAAATGTATGCAAGTCAATTAAGGAGGTCACAGGAAATACACATTAATGTACACAACGTAAAGACAACAATGAAACCAAGATCGGTTGCTCTGTCACTGCTCAGAACAATCACGTAGATGGAAATCCGACACAAAATGGCCGACATACAGTACCAGCATGCAAACATTGAATTGTTACGGTTCTTCTAACAGCTTTTCTTCACACAATTTTCCACTGTTAGGCCAGAAACCAGTTGTTTTTGAAAGATGTCCGAGATACTAAAGTATTAGTAGTAAAGACTTAGGGCTTTTAACCTACAAAACCCAAAACCAGTGAAGTTGGCACGTTGTGTAAATGGTAAATAAAAACAGAATACAATGATTTGCAAATCCTTTTCAACTTACATTGAATTGAATAGACTGCAAAGACAAGATACTTAACATTCGAACTGGTAAACTTTGTTATTTTTTTGCAAATATAAGCTCATGGAATTTGATGCCTGCATCATGTTTCAAAAAAGCTGGCACAAGTGGCAAAAAAGACTGAGAAAGTTGAGGAATACTCATCAAACACTTATTTGGAACATCCCACAGGTGAACAGGCTAATTGGGAACAGGCGGGGGCCATGATTGGGTATAAAAGCAGCTTCCATTAAATATTCAGTCATTCACAAACAAGGATGGGGCGAGGGTCACCACATTGTGAAGAAAATGCGTGAAAAAATTATCCAACAGTTTAAGAACAACATTTCTCGACAAGCTATTGCAAGGAATTTAGGGATTTCACCATCTACGGTCCGTAATATCATCAAAAGGTTCAGAGAATCTGGAGAAATCACTGCACGTAAGCAGCAAGCCCGAAAGCCAACATTGAATGACCATGACCTTCCATTCCTCAGGCGGTACTGCATCAAAAAGTGACATCAGTGTGTAAAGGATATCACCACATGGGCTCAGGAACACTTCAGAAAACCACTGTCAGTAACTACACTGCAAAAAGTCAGTGTTCAAAAACAAGAAAAAAAAATACAAAAATGAGGGGTATTTTATTTGAACTAAGCAAAATTATCTGCCAATAGAACAAGAAAATTTGGCTTGTCAAGACTTTACAAAATAAGTAAAATTAGCTAACCTCAATGAACCCAAACATACCTTAAAATAAGTATATTCTCACTAATAACAACTGTACTACTTTATGAGTACGTATTTTCTATTGTTTCATTGGAAATAAAACAGCAAAATGTCCATTTGGCTGTGATCTGTTTTAATTATGAGACACGATTGTGTCAAAGTCATGATTTTTTTTTTCATGCTTGAAATAAGAAATTATTACTTTAAAAAAGTAGTTGTATACTTCTGAGTGTTGATGACACAGCTTTGCATCAGTTGATATTCTAGTTTCAAGCATGTTTTTCTCAATATACTCTACCGTTCAAAAGTTTGGGGTCACATTGAAATGTCCTTATTTTTGAAGGAAAAGCACTGTACTTTTCAATGAAGATAACTTTAAACTAGTCTTAACTTTAAAGAAATACACTCTATACATTGCTAATGTGGTAAATGACTATTCTAGCTGCAAATATCTGGTTTTTGGTGCAATATCTACATAGGTGTATAGAGGCCCATTTCCAGCAACTATCACTCCAGTGTGTTTGCTCATTGGCTCAGAAGGCTAATTGATGATTAGAAAACCCTTGTGCAATCATGTTCACACATCTGAAAACAGTTTAGCTCGTTAGAGAAGCTACAAAACTGACCCTTCTTTGAGCAGATTGAGTTTCTGGAGCATCACATTTGTGGGGTCAATTAAACGCTCAAAATGGCCAGAAAAAGAGAACTTTCATCTGAAACTCGACAGTCTATTCTTGTTCTTAGAAATGAAGGCTATTCCACAAAATTGTTTGGGTGACCCCAAACTTTTGAACGGTAGTGTAGGTCATAAAATCTCAGCAACAAGCTGTAATATCTTACTGAGATCATTTAGGACCAAAACACTTAAAACAAGTAAAACACTAACATAAAATCTGCTTAGTGAGAAGAATTATCTTATCAGACAGAGAATAAGCAAATATCACCCTTATTTGAGATATTTAATCTTACTTAGATTTCAGTTTTTGCAGTGAGTTTGTTGCTACATCTTTAAGTGCAAGTTAAAATCATACTATACGAAGCGAAAGCCATTTATCAACAACACCCAGAAACCCTGCCGGCTTCGCTGGGCCCGAGCACGTCTAAGCTGGACTGATGCAAAGTGAAAAAGTGATCTGTGGTCTGACGAGTCCACATTTCAAATTGTTTTTGGAAACTGCAGACATCGTGTCCTCCGGACCAAAGAGGAAAAGAACCATCCGGACTGTTATAGGCGCAAAGTTCAAAAGCCAGCATCTGTGATGGTATGGGGGTGTATTAGTGCCCAAGGCATTGGTAACTTACACATCTGTGAAGGCACCATTAATACTGAAAAGTACGGCACATACAGGTTTTGGAGCAACATATGTTGCCTTTCAAGCAACGTCTTTTTCATGGACGCCCCTGCTTATTTTAGCAAGACAATGTCAAGCCACATTCTGCACGTGTTACAACAGCGTGGCTTCATAGTAAAAGAGTGTGGGCACTAGACTGGCCTGCCTGTAGTCCAGACCTGTCTCCCATTGAAACTTACTTACCTGTCAAGAAGGAAATTAGCAAGATTGGCGTCAGATGAAAAAATCTTCTCCGCCTTCAATCGTCTCCATCTTTCAAAGGCATCCCCGATACAAATCCTCGTTTTGTTACTGGCTTTGTCATTGATAAATTGAGAATCGTAACGACGCATTTTAGATTTACTAAGGTCTGACATGTTTAGTAACTTTACCAGTGGCCGTAGCTTGACGAAAAGGGTGGTGCGTAACTGGCAACCTGGATGTGACACACTCACAGGCTTTCTAATTGATACAGTAAACAGTATTTCGGGGCTGTAAATCTAATTTTGAAATGAGCATATCCCAGCTGAACTACCGTTTTCAGTTATAAAGGTATTCGAAAAGAACATGATTTATTAATGCCTTTTGACACATCAGGGCCATTTAATGATGACTTGACATGAAATTATTACGTATGGCACCTTTTAAATTGGACACAAAATGGAAAAGAAAAAATTATGATATGTACCTTCGTTGTTATTTAAATTAGTTGTCCTTGAAGTTTCATGGAATATCATTCAGTTTTTGAGTGGCGACTAGGCTTGCGTCGTATCGGTGCATATTTTGTCGGTTGCATTTTGAATTAAAACAAAGTCGGAACAGAAACATAGCAGGAAACGAGAGAATGGCGAGGCAAAGGAGATGATGACAAAAATATATTATTTCAGTTTTTGCGGCAGCTGCCTTCTCGTGTCAGCCAGACTTATTATTTTGCAAAGCCCCCCCGTCACGCCAGCGATGACAGTCCGAATCTCCTTGCATCTTCCGATAATGTGGGATTGACCCAAACCATCCAATTATGTCAGCTGGTGGGCCACAATCAAACACGTCGGCAGGTAGCAATCTGCTATTCAAATCCTATTTGAGGCTAATCATTTTAAACGCACACAGATATTGCGTTTGTACACAGTCGTCTGCGGTGGCAAGAATGTGTCCTTGCATCAGAGGAGCGACTTTGTGGAAGTTAAAATGGCAGCGTGGGCACGCCGTGATTGATGCCAATCCCCGGCAAAGATAAAAGCAGTATTTATGAGGCAATAAGGCAAAAAGTGACAGTGGCACGGCGAGGGAGGAAGAGGCAATAAAGGAAGTATGAGTTTTGGTTTGTGTTTGTTGTTGTTTCACCCGTCAGTGAGACTTTGATGGACTCATGCCTATCCTGTGATGATTGTTCCGGGAGTCCTCCCTTATTGACTATTGATTTATGATCAGAACTCCATAGACAAATAAGGGCGCTCAAAGTGGAAGTCAAGCATCTGTTCAAAGTCATCTAACGCCATACTTGCCAACCTTGAGACCTCCGATATCGGGATGTGTGTGGGGCGGGGGGCGTGGTTAAGAGGAGAGTTTATTTACAGCTAGAATTCACCAACTCAAGTATTTCATATATATATATATATATTAGAGATGCACGGATAGGCAATTATTTCATCCGCATCCGCATCACAAAAGTCGTCATCCACCCGCCATCCAACCGAACTAACATTTTATCAAAACCACAACCGCCCGCCAGTTGTTATATATATAATATAGACATGGGGTCGCACCCTAACAGCAATAATTAGGGCGTGCTGTGATGGTACAGCCTTTATCACCCTCTACAACATATACAGACAGTGTGACAGTCCAGTCACATGTTGTGTGCGGCTTCTGCTTGCATACGTAAGTGACAGCAAGGCATACCTGGTCCACAGCCATACAGGTTACACTGACGGTGACCGTATAAAACAACTTTAACACTCTTAATATGTGCCACACTGTGAACCCACACCAAACAAGAATGACAAACACTCTCCGTGTGTCGGTTGAGGTGGGCGGGGTTCGGTGGTAGCGGGGGTGTATATTTCAGCCAGGAAGAGTTAGGACTGCAAGGTGTTCTGGGTATTTGTTTTCTGGTGTTTATGTTGTCTCACGGTGCGGATGTTCTCCCGAAATGTGTTTGTCATTCTTGTTTGGTGTGGGTTCACAGTGTGGCACATCTTAAGAGTGTTAAAGTTGTTTTATACGGCCACCGTCAGTGTAACCTGTATGGCTGTGGACCAAGTATGCCTTGCTGTCACTTACGTGTGCAAGCAGAAGCCGCACACAACATGTGACTGGGCTAGCACGCTGGCTGTACATGTTGTAGAGGGTGATAAAGGCAGTACCAACACGGCACGCCCTTATTATTGTTGATTGGGTGAAAATCAGCAGACATTCGAGAGAATTGGTTCAACCGCCACCCGCCCGAATCTATTTAAAATCGATTTTTTTCGTCATGCATCCGCCCGACCCGCGTATTATCCGCGGACTCCGCGGTTGTGTCCGCACACCGCGCATCTCTAATATATATATATATATATATATATATATATATATATATATATATATATATATATATATATATATATATATATATATATATATATATATATATGTATGAAATACTTCTTGACTTTAAGTGAATTCTAGCTATATATATATATCAGTGGAGGCTGGTGACTTCCAGAATTGAGGAGGCCATTTTTTTCCGCTTGCTCACTTCACTCGCGATGGAATGTTCCCTGTTCTCTTATCTGTCTTTGTGCTGGCCAAAGGCATACTATTTGGAGTGTAAGCTACAGTCAGAAAGTTCTTGCTGATGCAATTCATTGTGCAGAGCTTAGCCTTGTGCCTTCCTGAAGAAATTACATTGCTGTAAGTCTATGAGCCTGCCTGATAATTAAGCTGAGAAATGACATTTGGATGTTATATAAACGCCAAGTGAACATGTGTAAAAGGCAGGAATTTTAATTATGTAGTTAAAAACAATTTTGTTTAGCTTACATTTTTCATTCTTCTACAGCTTCAACATGTAATCACCAATTTAATCAAGTTTAGCATATAAAAAAGATAAGATAACACTTTCTTTATCATATGTAGTTTTATTCAATATATTTAATATAAAATATGTAAAAATATGGTTCCAGTTGGCTTTATCTGCTGAGAAACACAGACAAAATGGAGTGTTATTACTACTGAGAACTAGTGGTGTAACACTGGTAGAGACATCTAATTAGTTCAACTCACATCTGGTTTAGCTGAGGGGCGGCATGCTCTCTCCTGGACTCCACTCCACAGGTTGGTGCTGGCTTGGTGCTGGCTTCATTTACTGAGAAATACTATAATAATCTCGCCGATTTCCGAGGTCGTTTTAAGCAAAAGTATTTGGCTATATGAGCTATAAACTTCACGGATGATAGCCAGGGGTGTTCTCTAAATTTCCTGAAAAGCACAAGTTGATAGGACACTCGTAGCCACTATGGCGAGTGTTTGTTTGACTGAAGTGGCTGGCGAATTCTCAAAATGGCTTCTGTGTTGATTAGGAAAGGAAAGGATTGATTCCAAATGAACCAGTAGCATGTGATTGGACGAACAAAATGTCAATCTTTCAGCCCTGGACACAATGCATGGTGAGGCCAGGCCTCCGTTGCCCACCCATTTTCAGTGATCTGGCCAATCACATATTGGCATGAAAAAGCATGCATTACATTGACTTCTATGAGAAGCTAATTTCCTAGGGGAGGCCTGGCCTCCCTTAATACAAACTGATAGGGAAATCTGGCCTGTTGCTTTACAATTGCAATATTGGGTTTTAGCCATGGGAACATTTAGATTTATGAACAAAACTAAAATAATATGAATATAAAAAATAAAAAATATGTTTTTTGTTAAAATAAATAAATAAAATAAATATATTTATTGTTTTTTTTAAATCTCTCTCTTCTCTCAAATTATTGGGGAGGCCAGGCCTCCTCCACCTCTATGGAGGAGCCTCCACTGATATATATATATATATATATAATATATATATATATATATATATATATATATATATATATATATATATATATATATATATATATATATATATATATATATATATATATATATATATATATATACCCAATAAATAAATATATATATGTATATATATATATATATATATATATATATATATATATTTGTTTATTTATTTTATTATACATATAAATAAAATAAATACTTGAACTTCAGTGTTCTGGAGGCTATCCAGTAGATGGCAGCATTGTCCTGTTTAGCTTCTCCGTTCATGAATGAGTATATCATTTCGGCCACCGTGTTCAATGGAGAAGTCTGTTCTACAAAATGTACAGGCAACATACCCCTTCCCCTTCGAACTGTCCTGGATGAACTGAAATTCTTGTTTCCATTCGTTTTGGAACTTGCAAGCGTATTTCTTCATCTTGCTCGTCGACGGCGTCACCATGTCTGTAACTTCCTCGTTCTTCTGCTTCGTCTCCTTGTTGTGTGCGCAGTTGTGCACTCTACTCTCTAAAAGCCGTAGATGTTATGACGTCATTGGGCAGGCAAGCTGTTTATATTGTGGGAAAGCGGACGTGAGAACAGGCTGTCCCCACTCAGGTCCGCATTGAGCTGGAGGGGGCGTGGCCTCCAGCTCCGGCTGAATACCGGGAGTTTTCCGGGAGAAAATTTCTGCCGGGAGGTTATCGGGAGAGGCGCTGAATACCGGGAGTCTCCCGCTAAAAACGGGAGGGTTGGCAAGTATGTCTAACGCACTTTTAGCGCTCCGTTGCAGTACTTCTCAGGTTGAATCCGATCCCGTTCTTTTTATTCGGTCTGATTTGTTTGAATTTTAAAAAAATGTTTCCCTTTGGAAAATATTGGAAATAGTTAAATCAATCAATCAAAGTGTATTTATATAGCCGTAAATCACGAGTGTCTCAAAGGGCTGCACAAGCCACAACGACATCCTCGGCTCAGATCCCGCATCAGGGCAAGAAAAAACTCAACCCAATGGGATACGATGAGAAACCTTGGAGGGGACCGCATATGTGGGGAACAGTGTAGTTACAAGCAGACAAACTGTGGAGGCGTATTTTGGCTTAAAAACAAACGATAAAGGTAAAGCTATAACACTGAAGCGCCGCGCTGGAAGAGGTGTTTTAAACATGGCTAGCTGGCTAGCTAGTGGCGAACGTCCATCCGCAGTGGGCAGTGTTTTAGCGAGTTCATAATCACTATTCATCGCCTACATGGTGACAAAGTACGTTTCTTACAAGTATCATCCCTGCAGGACGAGGAATTGCTAAACATACTTCCTTACACACTGTAGGAGGATACAATAGCTAACCGCTAACAGCATGCTAGCACTCCTGAACTTAAAGGCCTACTGAAACCCACTACTACCGACCACGCAGTCTGATAGTTTATATATCAATGATGAAATCTTAACATTGCAACACATGCCAATACGGCCGGGTTAGATTAGTAAAGTGCAATTTTAAATTTCCCGCGAAATATTCTGCTGAAAACGTCTCGGTATGATGACGTTTGCGCGTGGCGTCACGGATTGTGCGGACATATTGGGACACCGTTGTGGCCAGCTATTAAGTCGTCTGTTTTCATCGCAAAATTCCACAGTATTCTGGACATCTGTGTTGGTGAATCTTTTGCAATTTGTTTAATGAACAATGAAGACAGCAAAGAAGAAAGCTGTAGGTGGGATCGGTGTATTAGCAGCTGGCTGCAGCAACACAACCAGGAGGACTTTGAGTTGGATAGCAGACGCGCTACCGTGAGTACGCAGCTTTGGCTTCCAAACATTTGATCGCTTGCCCGTACGTGCGTGCCGCTATGTGCATGTCATGAGGTGGCGACTTGTCCAGGGTGTATCCCGCCTTCCGCCCGATTGTAGCTGAGATAGGCTCCAGCGCCCCCCGCTACCCCGAAGGGAATAAGCGGTAGAAAATGGATGGATGGATGGACGTACGTAACTTTGGGGAAATATATGTGCTGTATGAACTTTACGGAGGTGAACGGTACTTTGGGCTGTGGGATTGAGTGTGTTGTACGGGTGTTTGAGTTGTATTGGTGGGTTATATGGACGGGAGGGGGGAGGTGTTTGTTATGCGGATTAATTTGTGGCATATTAAATACAAGCCTGGTTGTGTTGTGGCTAATAGAATATATATATGTCTTGTGTTTATTTACTGTTTTAGTCATTCCCAGCTGAATATCAGGTTCCACCCGCCTCTCACAGCATCTTCCCTATCTGAATCGCTTCCACTGCCCTCTAATCCTTCACTCTCACTTTCCTCATCCACGAATCTTTCATCCTCGCTCAAATTAATGGGGTAATCGTCGCTTTCTCGGTTCGAATCGCTCTCGCTGCTTGTGGCCATGATTGTAAACAATGTGCAGATGTGAGGCGCTCCACAACCTGTGACGTCACGCTACTTCCGGTACAGGCAAGGCTTTTGTTATCAGCGACCAAAAGTTGCGAACTTTATCGTCGATGTTCTCCACTAAATCCTTTCAGCAAAAATATGGCAATATCGCGGAAATGATCAAGTAAGACACATAGAATGGACCTGCTATCCCCGTTTAAATAAGAACATTTCATTTCAGTAGGCCTTTAAACAAATGCCATGGGTGGATTTACACAGACATCGACTGTGACGATACCAAGTACAAGAGCCGTATCCAGTCGATACTACAATGATTACATTAATATTTTTTATTGTCTCAAAATATTTTGTCATTTTTTATTGTTTATAAAGTCAGGAAATATGTCCCTGGACACAGGAGAACTTTAAATATGACCAAAGTATGATCCTGTAACTTTCTTGGTATTGGATTGATACCAGAATTTGTAGTACCACCCAAAACTTATGTAAAGTATCAAACAAAATAATAAGTAATTTTTAAATTTTATCAGAAGTGTAAATAGAACGTGTTAAAACAGAAAGTAAGCAGATATTAACAGTAAATGAACAAGTAGTGTTACGACGCGGTCGCATCTTAATGCGCGGATCATTCTCCCAAGATGCAGACGGAACTCCGGAGGTAAAGTGCAGGTAAGAAAATGTTTTATTGTCCATAAATCATACAGGATACAAACAAAACAAGCGTGCCGATAGCACGGGAAGCTAAGGAAATAGCTAGCGCAAAAGCTTAGCATAAGAACAGACGAACAAATGGCGAAGCTTAGTTCAGGAATCAAGAAGGTAGACTGTTGCGTGAAAACAAATAAGACAGCCAGACCTAATGTGGCAGGAATAAATAGCCCGGAAGCCGGTGAGCTTCCCGAACACTAATCAGAAGCAGGTCAAACTAATCAGCCCCCATGGTAACCAAAACACAAGCCCAGGAGTGCTGAAAACAACTGAGGGAGTCAAACTAACAGAACAAAACATGATTGTTTTCTTCAACAATAATCTGTTTTCTACTGCTTGTCCCTCATAATTTTGACAAAATGACAGAATGGGAAATATGTTACTGCATACGTCAGCAGCCAATTAAGAGCTTTTGTTTGCTTAGTTACTTCTTAAAAGACAAATTGTCTAGTATGTTCACTATTTTATTTAAGGACAAAATTGTTCTTTGATTGCAATAAGAAACGTATGTTTAATGTATCCTGAGATTTTCTGTTAAAATAAAACCAATTATGGCATTTTGTATGTGGTCCCTTTTATTTTGTAAAGTATCGAATGTAAGTACCCATACCGGCACTAAAATATTGGTATCGGGACAACCCTACAGTAAAGTAATTGAATTAATTGTCATTTAACGTTCGATTAATTGATGTACCATATTTTCCGGACTATAAGGCGCACTTAAAATCTTTTTTTTTCTCAAAACTCGACAGTTTTGCGCCTAATGTAAGGAATAAGTTTGGTTGCGCTTACCCACCTCAAAGCTATTTTATTTGGTGTATGGTGTAATGATAAGTGTGACCAGTAGATGGCAGTCAAACCTAAGAAATAAGTGTAGCATGCGCTATGTTGGGTCTCAAGTAACCAACATTTTAAACGTTCCATTGAAAATATAGTCCATTACACACGGCGCTCAAAAATCTATCAAAATGTTTTAGTACGACTTTGGTAAGCTATGAAGCCGCACCGCTTGAAGGATTGTCGGCGCATTTAACATACGAGTATTATTATTGTGTGTGTATAAGGTAAGACATATTATCTGCCGTTTTGTTTCACAATATTATGCAAAAGCAACTTTTCTTACCTTCTGGTACCTGCTGATCTGTATTTGGGATCTGCATAAGTCCTGAAAAATTGTGCGCCTCCGCCTTTGTAGTAAGTGCCGACACCGTAAGCATAAGCTTCTTCTTTTTCTCTATCTTCTTGTTATGGGACATTCATCCTCCGCTGTTGCCATTTCTAGTATAAAGTAGTGTAAAGTTCTTACTTATATCTTTTAGTAAACTCGCCATGAAAGCGCTAAAACATACCGGTGTAGTGAGTTTACATTATTCACCCAAGGAACTTTAGTTATTAGAGAGTTCCGGTCGGACGGTTTTTCACGGGACACATTTCCGGTGTTGTTGTTTCCGGATGAGGAGATGCTAATTTAAGTAAAGTCTTCTTTCACCCCCGCCCTTGCACGCTACACCGCTACAACAAAGATGACGGGGAGAAGACGCTGCCGAAGGTGAGCCACGTAAATAAGACCGCCCACAAAATGGCGCATCCTGAAGCGACTGTCAGAAAGCGGCTTGAAAATGATCTGTAAAACATAATCTATGCAACATTTTGACCAAAGAACCACCATTACATGTTATATAGACCACAAGGAAGTGTTTTCCATTTAGAAAAAAATAATAATTATATCACTCCTTTAATGCGCCCTATAATCCAGTGCGTCTAATACACTATATTGCCAAAAGTATTTGGCCACCTGCCTTTACTCACATATGAACTTGAAGTGCCATCCCATGGAATTGTCCAAAATGTTTTGGTATCCTGGAGCATTCAAAGTTCCTCTCACTGGAACTAAGGGGCCAAGCCCAACTCCTGGAAAAACAACCCCACACCATAATTCCTCCTCCACCAAATTTCACACTTGGCACAATACAGTCCGAAATGTAGCGTTCTCCTGGCAACCTCCAAACCCAGACTGGTCCATCAGATTGCCAGATGGAAAAGCGTGATTCATCAGTCCAGAGAAGGCGTCTCCACTGCTCTAGAGTCCAGTGGTGACGTGCTTTACACCACTGCATCCCACGCTTTGCATTGGACTTGGTGATGCATTTCTTAGATGCAGCTGCTCGGCCATGGAAACCCATTCCATTAAGCTCTCTGCGTACTGTACGTGGGCTAATTGGAAGGTCACATGAAGTTTGGAGCTCTGTAGCAACTGACTGTGCAGAAAGTCTTTGCACTATGCGCTTCAGCATCCGCTGACTTCTCTCTCTGTCAGTTTACGTGGCCTACCAACTGGTGGCTGACTTGCTGTTGTTCCCAAACTTCACTTTTCTTATAATAAAGTTGACTTTGGAATATTTAGGAGCAAGGAAATTTCACGACTGGATTTGTTGCACACACTGCAAAAAGTCAGTGTTCAAAAACAAGAAAAACAAAAACAAAAATTAGGGGTATTTTATTTGAACGAAGCAAAATTATCTGCCAATATAACAAGAAAATTCGGCTTCCAAAACAAGTAAGATTAGCTAACCTCAATGAACCCAAAAATACCTTAAAATAAGTATATTCTCACTATTAACAAGTGCACTTTTCTTGGTAGAAAAAAACTAATATGAGACCTTTTTTCTCAATATGTTGAAAAATGCTCTTAAATTAAGTAAATGCTAGTGCCATTATCTTGACATAATGATATGTGCATCATGATTTTTTTTTTTTAAGCTTGAAGTAAGAAATTATTACTTTAAAAAAGTAGTTTTATACTTGTGAGCGTTAATGAGACAACTTTGCATCAGTTGATATTCTAGTTCAGGGGTCGGCAACCCGCGGCTCTAGAGCCGCATGCGGCTCTTTAGCGCCGCCCTAGTGGCTCTCTGGAGCTTTTTTAAAAATGTATGAAAAATGGAAAAAGATGAGGGAAAAAAAAACTTTTTGTTTTAATATGGTTTCCGTAGGAGGACAAACATGACGCAAACCTCCCTAATTGCTATAAAGCACACTGTTTATATTAAACATGCTTCACTGATTTGAGTATTTGGCGAGCGCCGTTTTGTCCTACTAATTTTGGCGGTCCTTGAACCCACCGTAGTTTGTTTACAAGTATAACTTTCTCCGACTTTCTAGGACGTGTTTTATGCCACTTCTTTTTCTATCTCATTTTGTCCACCAAACTTTTAACGTTGTGCGTGAATGCACAAGGTGAGTTTTGCTGATGTTATTGACTTGTGTGGAGTGCTAATCAGACATATTTGGTCACTGCAAGCTAATCCATGCTAACATACTATTTAGGCTAGCTATATGTACATATTGCAGCATTATGCCTCATTTGTAGCTATATTTGAGCTCATTTAGTTTCCTTTAAGTCATCTTAATTCAATGTATATCTCATGACACACTATCTGTATGTAATATGGCTTTTAATTTTTTGCGGCTCCAGACAGATTTGTTTTTGTATTTTTGGTCCAATATGGCTCTTTCAACATTTTGGGTTGCCGACCCCTGTTCTAGTTTCAAGCATGTTTTACTCAATAAAGGTCATAAAATCTCAGCAACAAGCTGTAATATCTTACTGAGATCATTTAGGACCCTTAAAATAAGTAAAACACTATAACATAAAATCTGCTTAGTGAGAAGAATGATCTTATCAGACAGAAAATAAGCAAATATCACCCTTATTTGAGATATTTAATCTTACTTAGATTTCAGTTTTTGCAGTGCAGGTGGCATCCTATGACAGTTCCACGCTGGAAATCACTGAGAGCGGCCCATTCTTTCACAAATGTTTGTAGAAACAGTCTCCACGCCTAAGTGCTTGGTTTTATACACCGGGCCAAGTGATTAGGACACCTGATTCTCATCATTTGGATGGGTGGCCAAATACTTTTGGCAATATAGTGTATATGAAAAAAGATCAATAATAGACCATTCATCGGCATTGCGCCTTATAATCCGGTGTGCCCTATTGAGAGGCCCAGGATATGTTTTAGTCATCATCTAATATGATATTATAGTGCTGTAAATCCAGTGGCATACCTCGTGGTTGTCCTTTTCTTCTACGACTAGTCGTCTCGCACTAATAAACGCTTCGTTGTCTGTCCACTCAGCCGTGCCTACAAAAGCCCGTCGAGGCAATCTGCGGCGTTACAGAGCGACCAAGATTGCCATTTAGCCTGTGATTTTTTTTTTCTCCCATTTCTCCCCGCCGCTTATACATTTATAAGGCCAAAGTGTTCTGAGCGTCGTGTTTGCAGATCATTCCAGGACACACCCAAGGAGAAATAATGCAATTTCTATCATGTCGGGGCCGTCCGATCGCTTCCGTTTCTTACGCTTGTGTTTCCCGTGAAGGCGACGAGACAAGCAAAGAAAGCATAGAAAGTTATTAACCTTTGATCCAAGTTGCAGATATGAAGTGTTGCCGGGAAGAAAGAAGAGAACCTATTGATCGCGGAGGGAGAAAAAAAATAAAAATACAAATAAAAAAAACCTGAAATGCTTTCATGTGCAAAAGTGGAAATGATGAGGAAAGTTCAGTGTGGAGACTTCTCAGCATTCACAAAGGCACTTAAGAGGGGATCAATTTCCTCTCTTGTTGTTGAGATTAAAGTCTTGTCAATGCTCACTAAATGTCAAGACACAACACTTCTCTAGTCCGCTGGCGCCGATCGTATTTTTTTGTTGCTGTTTCTTTTTTTTGCTTTGTTTTCCCTCCAGCGGTTAGCGAGAACGCTAATAGATTATGTTGATGGGATGCAGACATACACAGAGTGAGACGCTACAATCAATAAGAAAATGGCTGCTGAAAAACTAGTGTAATTACTTCAGCAACTCCCGTTCTCACCGTCATTCAAGTGTAAAAATAGCAAACTTCTGTTGATAGTCATAAAAATAAAACATAGTACTGTGAGCGTTTACTTTTAACATTGAATACAAATGTTGCAATGAGTCACTTTCACTCTCCTAAGCACAACAAGAAATAATAGGTACTAGCATTGTCCCGATACCAATATTTTGGTACCGGTACTAAAATTATTTAGATACTTTTCGGTACTTTTCGATACTTTTCTAAATAAAGGGGACCACAAAAAATTGCATTACTGGCTTTATTTTTAATCTTAGAGTACATTAAACATGTGTTTCTTATTGCAAGTTTGTCCTTAAATAAAATAGTGAACATACAAGACAACTTGACTTGAAGTAGTAAGTAAGCAAAGAAAGGCTCCTAATTAGTCTGCTGACTAATATTTTGTCAAAATTATTAAGGACAAGTAGTAGAAAATTATTAATCTACTTGTTCATTTACTGTTAATATCTGCTTACTTTCTCTTTTAACATGTTCTATCTACATTTATGTTAATATGTAACACTCATTTATTCATCTGTTTTTTGGATACTTTACATTAGTTTTGGATGAAATTTGATCAATCGGATACCAAGTCGTTACAGGATCATACATTGGTCCCCGCCCTCCCACCTCCAACCAAGCCGCCACCCCCCCACCCCCTACCCCCCACCTCCCGATATTGGAGGTCTCAAGGTTGGCAAGTATGGCTCGGCGCTAATCGTTTTGTTGTTGTTATTTTCCCGTGTGGTTAGCGAGAATGCTAATAGATAATGTTGTTGCAAACACAAACAGAGCGAGACGCTCGGACAAACAAGGAAAACTGTCAGAAGAAGTAGTTTAACTGAAAATCAAACAAGTTGAGTGTGTATTGAATTAATGATGGCAATTAACGAGACCCGAAAGGGGGCGCGGCAGAGGGCGCGACGGGGTTACGCAAAGAAGATTCATGTTTTAATTTGGCAACTTGCACACACTGCTAATCGGTCTGGGAACAAATTAGAAGAAGTCTGCAAGAAAGCTGCGCCAACAAAGAAGTGGAGAGAATGTTGTTATTGCTCAAGGATATACAAGTCAGTGCCAGTCTGCAAATGTCACAAAGACTGATTGCTTGTTAGACATGCAGCATCACAGTGTTGTGCTTGTAAAAAAAATGTTTTTTTAAAAGTATTTTATATCCAGCAATATTGCTGTTTGCAAAGACATGACTTGTTGTTTGTTTGTTCTCCAGGCTGGAGTCGCCCACTCGCTCCCTGCTAATGGAGGCCCCCAAAGGCATCCAGATCCTGGCCGAAGCCGGAGACATCCAAGCCATCTGCAGGAACGAGCTGCGACTGGAGTCCAAAGACGGAGAGGTGAGCACAAACCTTTTTAAGTGACACTATAACCCCCCAAAATCAACACTAAATTGGACATTTAAAAAATTACTTACGCTTCAAAAGTCTCCTATGGTCACCACCGGCTGTGTGATCGACAATAACGAATAAGTGCTGGTGTTCTGGAAAAATGTGCCACCCGTAAAAATGTGCTGCCCAAGGCAAGTGGGCATGCGTACTAACCATAAACATAGCAATTAGGGTAAAAATGTTGTTACACTGTGGTTATTTTAGCATTTGTTTTACATACAGGAAACAAACCAAAACAAAAACCACTAATTTCAGCGGCCCTTGAACTCACCGTTGTGGTGGACTGTGACTCAACAGTTTGTTTACATGTATAACTTTCTCCGACGCTGCCACAGAAAGACTTGTTTTATGCCACTCCTTCTTTGTCTTATTTTGTCCACCAACCGTTTTATACTGTGCGTGAATGCACAAAGGTTCTAAGATAGTCATCTCACCCTCTGAGAAGTTTTACTAATGTTTTCCAATGTTGTAAAAATGTGTAGATATATATTACATTTCAACATTTCTGTCAACGAAGATTTGCTAGATTGCTGATTTTGATAGTAGGCTAATATAGCTAATTAACCACTTACATCATGTGTTGCCGTCATTATAACAATTATATAAGGCTTTTAATTTTTTGCGGCTCCAGACAGATTAGTTTTTTGTATTTGTGGTCCAATATGGCTCTTTCAACATTTTGGGTTGCCGACCCCTGGTCTATACTGTATGGGGACAGGGCGAATGTCAACAATAAGTATTTTGACAAGCTCATACTGTATATGAATAATAATAACTAAATTTTTTGGAAATCTCATCAAAATCTGTCCATTACTTGTTTTGCATAGGATTACATAACTGGTTGCATTTTTTATGAACCAGCACACCAGGTCAAAAAGCATGATTTACATATTTGGCTGTAGGCAACCTCCCTGCTGTGTTTTTGTATTAACTCAAGGTGGAAGTATGTATTTGAAGTATGATGGGCCTGTCAGCATCCAGCAGCTCTATCTACCCGTGTGTGCATTTTAGAAGGTTGCTGGTGTGAATCTCATGCACTGTTATGCAAAATGAACTCATAAGCACTGATAATAATACTGACTAAACAGTTTGCGCCTTAATTTTATCACCACTTTAGTTCTGTTGCTGCTGTGTATATGTGTTAATAAATGACCATGTGGTCAATGAGGGCTAATTATGGCCTGCTTTCAATCAGCGCCATAATCACAGCATTTAGGCTAGTCAGACAATTAGCCTGGAGCATTGAACGCATATAAAAACAGCACACCATGACTTTTAAATATTTATGGTTTATGCTCCAGCACTCCCCGCGACCCCAAAAGGGACAAGCGGTAGAAAATGGATGGATGGATGGTTTTTGAACCATACTGTAAATACCTGCAAAACTACTTAAGTAATAATCAAGCCAGATTGATCATATTAGGACGCTCTTAAAGATAAGAAAACTTCTCTTTTTAAGACCTTTTTGGGGAGGTAAACATTTTTTATGACAAAATCTTGAAAAAAAAAAAGTTCATGAAAAACCTTCCTATCTCATGGACATGAGCACACCACTTGTGTACATTATGCTGAAACCGTCTCTCTCTCGCTCTCTCTCTCTCTCTCTCTCTCTCGCTCTCTCTGTCTCTGTGTGTATATAAATATATATATATATATATGTGTGTGTATGTGTATGTGTGTGTGGATATATACGGTAATAATTATTATTAGAATTGAATATTGGGGCGGTATAGTTCGGTTGGTAGAGTGGCCGTGCCAGCAACTTGAGGGTTACAGGTTCGATCCCCGCTTCCGCCATCCCAGTCACTGCTGTTGTGTCCTTGGGCAAGACGCTTTACCCACCTGCGCCCAGTGCCACACACACTGGTTTATATGTAACTTAGATATTGGGTTTCACTATGTAAAAGCGCTTTGAGTCACTAGAGAAAAGCGCTATATAAATATAATTCAATTCAATTCAATATTAAGACCATGTGAAAGTTCAACTCCTACCTTGTTTACCTTCTTGACAGCTTCCTTAAAGTTTTGTAATCAATCAGAAATATCAAGCAGCTAAAATGCACCCAAACATAGATAAGTGTGGGGAGAGTTTTGTTTACATTTTCCCATTATGGATTCAATTTTTTTTTTTTTATGGTGGTTGGCTGTTTTTTATAATATCCACAAAGTTCAGTGAGCAGATTGTGTTAAGTGTGACATGTTTGTCGACTTTTTGTGCTGGTAGAATTTTGTTAATCTGCGCCATGACTAGGGAAGGTTGTTTGGATTGTGTCATATAAATTAATGCTATGCACACATGATCTCTAGAAAGTACACTCCATGGTCACTCACATTTTGTTTTTTTTTTCAGTTCAGTTCAGTTTCAGTTTATTTCGAACACACATACGATACAATGTAATGCATCACACAATTCCAGTTGTTTCATTACAGCACGTTCAAAAAAGGAGTAGGAAGAAGCACAGCTTATTTAATCCTACGCCTTTTCATATCATAGCAATGTTATCCAATTTCCTTGTTCTCTGTAACAGAACAGTGAACTAATAAATAATAAATAAATAATATACCATAGTAAGCACACAAATATTCCATCTATCCATTTTCTACAGCTTGTCCCTTTCGGGGTGGCGGGGGGTGCTGGAGCCTATCTCAGCTGCAAATACATAAATAATATTTGTGTCAATAAAAACAATTTTTAAAAAAGGGTTCAAGATGTTCATCATAATTCTTGATCTGTGTACTTTGTGAACACTTGTAGTTTGAACAGTCTCTTAAACTGAATCATATTGGTGCTTTGTTGGATTTCTTTGGTTAATCCGTTCCATAATTTAATTCCACATACTGATATACTAAAGGTTTTAAGTGTTGTACGAGCATACAAATGTTTTAAATTAGATTTTCCTCTGTTATATTTCTCCACAAGATGGCGATAAATAAGCTCCTATCAAACCAACAGATATTTCAATTTAATATGTAAACACCCGGCCCGGCCAGATTGGTTGTTGAACTCGTGCTGTCTCGCGGGCCAAATTGAGGGCCGCAATTGGGCTGCGGGTCTTAGTTTGGACACCCCCTGGTCTGTTGTGTCAGTCCGCTACAGAAGTTGGAGTTACAAGATTGATTATTCTGTTTTTTCTTAGCAGACAGGCTAACCTAGCATGATTTCAAAATATGAGTAGCGTTAGCACGGTAGCTATATACTAGTGTTGCTAACGTTTGTTGTCAAATTTTGGCCTGTTCTGAAAAGAAGCATTCACTTCCTCACTTTTACTACTCGAAACTATTCAAGTGATCACCAAGCCGGTTCTATGGGTGTTTTATATCTTCACTTTTAGTGTTTTCACCATCAATGGCAGGTTATTGTGATAGTCCATATCACCCATCCCTACTGGCCAGGTGTGTCCTATGGGCCTTGAATTTGACACCTGTGGTCTAAACGCCTTAATTGGCCGTTACAGTAATGACAGTAAACTAACAATATTACTTTTCAACCATTTCAATTTCTTCAGTATTTGCTGTGTAATTCCAATACAGTAACAACAAGTTAAATATTGCACGTGCAAAAATTCTGAATCAAAGAGGTTGAGCACGGAGAACATATCTTTGGGTGGACATCCAGCCCGTTTTCCAGGCAAGAAAGTTTCTTTCCACCAGAAACTCCTCTGTTTTCAGGTCAACTCAGTAGTCCTGTGCAAGAGTGTTTACACTGCTATCGTCTGTTCAACGTTTCCCTGTTTGCAAGTTGCCTGCTAGCTTTTCCATGCAACAACACTGTCCTTATGTGGTTGGGCCATCTCATGCTCACTAAATATGACTGAAGCTTTCTTCCACTTCCACTTTAAGCCATTTAGATGTATTCATTGTTGTGTAATGCTAATACAGTGCCAAAAAGTTGTGAGCAAAAAAATCTTGCAAGTGCAAAAAAAATGTATTCGTGCACTCGCATAGGAGGAACCTCCTGGGGGCTAAGCCCCCCCTGTTCTTCAGACGTAGTGGCGCGCCTGCTGCTGATTATACAGCATGATTATTGCACAAGTGTGCAGTTTTGCTTTATTTGAGGTATGGGGAGGTCAGAACACCTCTCCAACGTGCCAGACCCCATCGAATGTGAGCATTTACCCATTCAAGTCGGTTGAATGCAGATGAGCTTCCCTGAGACGGTTTCTCACAGTTTGTGCAGAAATTATTTGGTTATGCAAACCAATTGTTGCAGCAGCTGTCCGGGTGGCTGGTCTCACTCGATCATAGAGGTGCACCTGCTGGATGTGGAGGTCTTGCGCAGGTGTGGTTACACGTGGTCTGTGGTTGTGGGGCCGGTTGGATGTACTGCCAAATTCCCTGAAACACCTTTGGAGACGGCTTATTGTTAAGAAATGAACATTCAAGTCACAGGCAACAGACATTCTTGCAGTCAGCACGCCGACTGCACACTCCCTCAAAACTTGCCACATCTGTAGCATTGTGCTGTGTGATAAAACTCCACATTTCAGAGTGGCCTTTTATTGTGGTCAGCCAAAGGCACACCTGTGCAATGATCATGCTGTTTAATCTGCATCTTGATATGCCACACCTGTGAGGTGGGATGCATTACCTTGGTAAAGAAGAAATGCTCACTAACACAGGTTTTGACAGATTTGTGAACAATATTTGAGAGGAATAGGTATTTTGTGTATATAGTAAAAGTTTTACATCTTTGAGTTAAAACTCATGAAAAACGGGAGCAAAAACAAAAGTGCTGCGTTCATATTTTGGTTCAGTGTAGCTATGCTAACATTGCTAACATAATCATATTTTGGCCTGTCTCTTTAAATGAAGTGTGAGTTGCCTCCCTTTTAATAACACCAAACAAAGTGAATGTCAAGGTTACCTCCTCCTCCTGATCCTCCTTATCAGCCACATCTCGCCTCAATTCACAGAGCTTATTATTTTTATTCCTATTATTATTATTATTATTATTTGCTGGAAACTTTTTAAACACTTTCTTCCCTTGCTTTAATCCCGCTGTGCTGATTTGAACAGATCTGACATGACACGACTGGTGCAAGCCAAGGAGGGAAATCCTTTTATCAGCGCAGCCGAGCGTGTTGATGAACGCTAGGAGGAGGAGGAGGAAGAGTGATGTGATGAGTGGAACGAATCGGCCGATGGGCGGCGGGGAGGAGAGAATAAGCGAGCAGGGAAAATGTAAATAAAGCAGCGTAAAAAGACAGAAGGAGGACAGAGGGCGGAGGGGAAATACGAGTCGGGGGGGGCGGGATAGGATAGATTTATATTCTTGATCATCTTTGTATTAAAATAATGATTTTAGCAGCACCTTTCACGCAGAGATCCCGCAACCGAGCCGTCAGAGCTGATCAAGCGTTATCCCGCCTGTTCCTTTTCCACAGTACTTATTTAAACAGTGTTAAAGTGAAATAATATAGTCCCCAGTATTATGAACTACCTTTTACACACAGGTTGCATATTGCACCAAATATCAGCGATATTGTTAATATAACCGCTAATGCCGAGGAACTATTTTTAGCGGCGCCGTGATCACAAAGAGGGAACTACCGTATATAAGCCGTACCCACTAAATTTTAGAAGAAATAAATATTTTCCATATATTGACGGCACCTGAGTATAAGCCACAGATGCTGTACATACGTTGTGAAATGAGGTATTTATACAGTAAGGTTTTGTAAATGATTATTTACATATCTTAGGTGTTTCCAAACAGTGCCTGTATCTTGGCAGTAAAACGGTTGATCAAACAAAACAGAAGTCATCGTCAAGGACCCACTACCTGCGGAAGCTCGCTCTCCAATCACATAAACAGACTCAATAACTCCACGGTGACGTTTTGGTGTATTTACTGAGGAATTGGTGAAACTGAAACAATACAAAAAGAAAGTTAATAATACTAACACAAACACTTGCAAACATGTTGTTGTGTTAGCTAATGCTAACAACGGCAGCTTCGTTATATTACGATAGCACATACAAATACGCATGAAAACATTCCTACAGATGTCACACATGGTACGGTTTCGTAAGTATGATTGTTTTAGTTGTATTGTAAAACTTACAATTGTTGCTTGGAGTGATGAATGAACAATCCTTTCGAGTACAAACGCTATGGACAGCTAAAAAAAACGGAAAGGCACTTGCACTTCCGGTTCAAAGCTCTTAACAGAAGAGCACTGCAGCACCTGCAGCGAGCGAAGTCGTCCAAAATATGGTGACATAGCACAAACAATAACACGCCTTTTCAGTGTATTTGCTTGATTTTCTTTCTTTCTTTCTTTTTTTTTTTTTTGTCCTTTCCAGCTTCTCAGGCAAATCATATAGTTGATGTAGATGCCCATATCGGCTGTTCAGATTTACTTTACAAAAGAGAAGTGTAGGATACTTCTCTTGTTGCCTTATTTGTATTTGACTTTATTAAATGTATTTATATTATCATTTGGTGCAGCCAGGCCGGAGCAGGAGGGGATAGAAAGAGAAAAAAAGGAAGACAGAGGGGGAAATTGTGGGGACAAGAGGGGGATTAGACAGAGAGACAAAAACAACAACAAATACAACAACAACAACAATAGAGCAACATCAGCAAATACGACATGTACAAATATGATGGTAAAAGAAATAGCAAATAAGCAGTTAGCAAAAATAAGAAATAATATAGAAATGAAAATGAGCATTATTACACTACAAATGGAGCAATACAAATACCAATAGAAATAGCGCTATTGATAATGAACAATACCAATACTTTACCTTTATTATCAACAATACAGTTGTTCAAATGCAACAATACATATACGTAATGATAACTTCAGATACGAAAGAATGCAGAAAAATGGAGGGGAAGAATGAGAAGCAACCTACATTAACCTTGTAGATTGTTATAGTAACAATAGGTTAAGCTTTGTCAGTGTGCCATGTGTTATACCCAGCTTGATTTTCTTTTCACCATTTGTCTTCCAAATATATAAAAATAAATAGTTTAAAGAAAACCAAGCAAATACACTTAAAAGGTGTGTTATTCAAACATATATTAGTCTGCATTTGCAATATGACTGTCAGCGAAGAAAAATCCATTAATTAGCCACACCGTTTTATAAGCTGTGGGGTTCCAAGCGTAGGAAAAAAAGTAGCGGCTCATAGTCATGCAGATGTTGACATACTGAGCTGATGCATCGCTTCTGATTTGGTAAAAGTTAATTTGAGATGAGAAATAATGCCTCTCACTTGTGTGGCAGAAGGTTGTTGCTATACACCAAGAAGTTGGTCAACTTTGACGTTCAACTTAGACCTGGAAATCTCGAGAAAGACACAAAAAGACGCTCGTTTGCTCCCACCTTTTTTTTTTTTTTTTACCTGGGTGAGGATTAAGATTAATTATTCATCTAATGGTATAAACATCCCATCAGTCGGCATCCCAGTGAGAGCAGACATTGGACAGTAAGTGATTGTTTTATTATGTTCATAGTTGGTATTTCTTGTTTAGCACTTAGCAAGAATGCGACATGATGCGTATCACCCAGCTTCAAAAACGTGTAGCTCATCCTCCGTATATTCAATTTTAAAAATATAAGGTTCTGGACTGATATTTGTCCCAAAGTTGTCTCTCATGAAGTCTGCAGTGTTTAGTAGTGATGTTGTTGTTGAAGGAAAAGCGAACGTTGTGATGCGCTTGTGAAATTCATGCACTGACATATGCTTAAAACGATCAAAATACGATCAAAAAAATAAATAAGTACATTTAAAAAATATCAAAATAAGTCAATATTACATGTGCTGTTACTACATTACATATATACTTGCAATGTGTATATGAAACAATGATGGAGTTTTTTTTAGAGCGCCTTAATAGAGCAATTCACATTACCTCCATTGTTAGCTGACTTTTGCTAACTTTTTTTTTACTAGTTAGAATGCGTTAACAAAAAGGTGTGTTCTTGTCTTACAGGATTGTGAATGATAGGGAAAATTCAATAAATATAGTGCAGTTACCCTCTAATCCCCCATTAAGTTAAGGAAAAAAGGGTTTGAAAAATGCTGTGTTTTAGCAGCAGTGAGAAACGGACTTTGTCCTTCCCTTTTTCGATGGTGTTGTTCATACAGAAAAAAGCCCCTCCAAATAAGTCAATTTTAAAGGTCATGTGATCTTTCGATACTACCCACAAAAGCAAAAACACCGCCTTGTCATCTTCTACCCCAGTGTTTTTCAACCTTTTTTGAGCCAAGGCACATTTTTTTCATTGAAAAAATCCGGAGGCACACCACAAGGAGAAATCATTAAAAAACAAAACTCAGTAGCCGATATTGACAATAAAAAGTTGTTCTCGCAATTGTTGGATATGACTTTAAACCATAACAAACCATGTATCAATATAGCTCTTGTCTCAAAGTAGGTGTACTGTCATGACCGGTCACATCACGCCGTGACTTATTTGGAGTTTTTTGGTGTTTTCCTGTGTGTAGTGTTTTAGTTCTTGTCATGCGCTCCTATTTTGGTGTTTTTTCCTGTTTTGTTGGTATTTTCTTGTAGCAGTTTCATGTCTTCCTTTGAGCGCTATTCCCCGCACCTGCTTTGTGTTAGCAATCAAGACTATTTAAAGTTGTGTGGACGCTTTCCTTCTTTGTGGGTACATTGTTGATTGTCATGTCATGTACGGATGTACTTTGTGGACGCCGTCTGCTCCGCACGCTGTAAGTCTTTGCTGTCGTCCAGCATTCTGTTTTTGTTTACTTTGCAGCCAGTTCAGTTTTAGTTTCGTTTTGCATAGCCATGCCTAAGCTTCAATGCCTTTTCTTGGCGGCACTCGCCTTTTGTTTATTTTTGGTTTAAGCATAAGATACCTTATTACCCGCACGCTGCCTCCCTCTGTCGTCTGCATATTGTGATCACGACACGACGTGTTCCCGACATCTACAAAGCAATTAGCCTGCTGCCACCTACTGATACGGAAGAGTATTACACGGTTACTCTGCCGAGCTCTTGACAGTACAGACACTCAACACTGGCACATTATTTCGGATTATAATTACTATATATTTTTAACCCAATTAAGTGAAATTACATAATCTCCCACGGCACACCAGACTGTATTTCACAACACAGTGGTTGAAAAACACTGTTCCACCCCACATTCAGTCATAGAATTGCGACATGGGGGAAATAAGCAGTTCAAATGATGTTTTTTAATTTCTGTGTGAGAGGCGCCTCTGATCCCCCAGACGGTTTTGCCAGGCGGTCTCTACATTGTCGTCGGTGCCGTGCATACAGAACAGCTGATTGTAGTCACACTGTGAAAGAGGCTTTGTCCTTCCCTTGTTTCATATCAAATGTTGTTTTCCAAAAAAAAAAAAAAAGTGTCGGCTTTTACAAGCAGGAAAAATAGCTGGGTTGACTTTGTTCCCCCCCTTTTTTTTTTTATTGGTCCCGTTTATACTCGGGGTGTGTGTCCCGAAACAATATTAGCAAAAATAACAAGTGCCGGCTTGCAAGTAAAATATCTGATATAAGTGTTTTGTTTACTTGTGCACAGCTGGACAGCCACTTTATAGCTAATCGTCCTCCAATAAGCACTTTTCTTGTCTTTTAGTCAAGTCATTTATTAAAAATTAAAAAAAAAGTCTACTAGGAGCTGGTAGCTACGCAACAGCTAAGCCAGGGGTGTCCAAACTTTTTCCATTGAGGGCCACACACGGAAAAATTAAAGCATGAGGGGGCCATTTTGATATTTTTCATTTTCAAATCATAACAAAATATATAAATATAAAGGGTCTCAGTCATTAAAATGTTAAAAATAAGTCACATTATTATTTTTATTTATTTATTTAACGCTTACAGTAAATCTGTATATCAACTTCAGGTTGATATTGTTATGATCCGCTGCCAGGATCATATTTCTGTTTACGCTTTCAAGTCACTTGTGTTTTTCTGTTAGTCTTGGTCTCTTTCTAGTTCCTGTTTATGCACCTCTGAGTTTGGTTACCATAGCAACTTATTACTTTCACCTGCCGCTGGGGTTCCAGACACGCACCTGTTTATCATCACTGTGATTATTATATAAGCCTGCCTTTCCATTCAATCGGTCTTGCTTCGTAGTTTGTTTTCACACAACAGTTGACGACTTTTGTTTCCTGCTCTTTAGCTGCTAGTCTCCACACTAGGCTATTTTTTGCTTGCTAGCTCCCACGCTAGTCCTTTAGTTTTGTACCTTAAGTGCTATGAGCAGGTTTTTTTTTGTCCCTGTCTGATTTATGTTTAAATAAATCATTCTTTACCTGCAAGCTGTGTCCGAAGCCCGATCTGCATCCCTGAGAGAACGACATTTCGCATCACTATGCGCCCGGGTCGTCACAGATATAACGTTAAAAAAAAAGGTTTTATGCCTTTTCTGTCAAAGACAACTTTGTTTTTTATAGTAAAACTGAAATATGCAGTATTTTCCCCACCGCCCAAAACATTCAGAAAGCAATGTTTGATGTGAAGTAATTGGAACCCTAAAAAGATCAATAATGCAGGACACCATTGATTTTATTTTCATATTATTATTTTTGATTAATCACAGTGAAAAGATCAATAAAATCCCATTAAATATATATTTGGGATCCAAAAGGTACCCCACTCATAAAGTGATACATTTTTATCATATATTTTTTTACTTTCAACACTTAAATTACGAGATCAACTTCAGATATATCTGTTCATTTTACGTTTGAACTATTATTTTGTTTTTTTTATGCTCTTATGTCAAAGAAAACATTGTTTTCATATGGCAACCACACAATATATGCAATATTTTCCACATAAAACATTTTAAAGTGAAATATTTGAAGTAATTGGAGCCTTGAATAGATCAATAATTGATTATAACATTTAATTTTTTTTTAAACATTTTTTTTTTTGAGCAATGGCAAAAAAAAGCAAAATAAAGAAAGACAAAAGAAAAACAAACAGCCTGCACGGCAGCTTTGTGTCAACATTGCAACTGTTCCTCGTTAGATTTCACCTCATTCCACTTTTTTTAATGTTAATTTTTGATTTTTGCGATAGCATTTCCAGAATATGTGGCGGGCCGCTAAACAATTAGCTGCGGGCCGCAAATGGCCCCCGGGCCGCACTTTGGACACCCCTGAGCTAAGCAGACAATAGCACACAGTGGGGCGGTATAGCTCGGTTGGTAGAGTGGCCGTGCCATCAACTTGAGGGTTCCGGGTTTGATCCCCGCTTCTGCCAACCTAGTCACTCCCGTTGTGTCCTTGGGCAAGACACTTTACCCACCTGCTCTCAGTGCCACCTACACTGGTTTAAAAATGTAACTTAGATACTGGGTTTCACTATGTAAAGCGCTTTGAGTCACTAGAGAAAAGCGCTATATAAATATAATTCACTTCACACAAGCTGGACATAAGAAATAAGTGTAAAAAAGCACTAAGTATCAAATAATTACAGCTGCATATAACACAAGTTTCTGATGCAGAAGCGTAATAGAAAGCATCCAGTAACAAACGTGTCCGCATTATTCAGCTTACTGCGTCATGAGCTTTCCTTATTGAGTTATTGTGACCATTAGGTGTCGCCGTAAAATGTACTACTCTTCCACTTCAACTTAAAGACAGCATAAGTCCATTCAGAGTAATGCTGCTCGAAAGAAACTCTGCTTTCTAAAAGCTGACTCGTACTATTTGCAGTCGAGTGCTGCGCCCCGTTTTCCCTCAATTGCATCGACGGAGCTACAATCAATTCCAACAGCGTTGATACGGGGGCTGATTGTAATGGCGGCGGCGGCGGCGGCTAAATCGAGAGGCGCTCCCACTTGGAGTCGGCTTCCTCAATACAAAACGGGGGAGAAAAATCAAGCTGTAAAATGGGCAAAATGGCTCATGACTCCCAGAAATTGTAGCGGACGTGACTCTCAAAATGGAGTCGCTCGGCGCGCCGGGTCGCCCCTGCGGAGTGGGGTGTAAATGTGCGAGCGAGTCCAAAGTGATGAGAGGTGGACGTCCTGTGGAGGAAAATAAAAATGAAGCGAGCGCTGCGTGGGAGAGGCTGGCTGACTTGTTTGGAGAGCAATTAAGAGTGAAGACTTGAGATTCAGCAACAGGGTAGTTTGATGATGATGATGAGGAGGAGGAGGAGGAGGAGGTGGAGTTTGAAAAAAAGACTTGGATTATATTTCCCTTTATCCACTTTCTGATTCATCTTAGGCATTGTAACCCATTTATTTAGGCCGATACCTGGGATGATAATGCAATTACACCACCTGCCAGTTGTTAATTATAGTCACCACCTTGCATGATAGAAATAACCAAAAATGCAGCTGATATAGCTGAAAGGGACAAGCCGTAGAAAATGGATGGATGGATGTTTAACATAAGCCACAAAGTAAAAGCCTCCAGTACGGTATGTTGCTCACATACAATTCGTGAAATCAATGCAGTCACTCCTCTTGCCAGTTATCAGCGATAACCACCCCCTCACATATTAACCACAAACAAAAAGACCCCTAGCACGCCCACTCACTGTATGTCACCCATGCACAGGTAGAACATACACAATTGATGTCGAGCACTCCTCCCGCCAGTTATTAAAATGTCATTTCTCTCATGCCTATGGTTCCTCCCACCAGTTATTAATGGCCACTATGTGTAATAGAAAAATGAAAACACCAGTGATAAATTCCAGAAAGTCAGACCCGACATTATGTGCTCATCACCACATGTCCAGCGTAATGTACATCTCATATGATTAATATGAACAGACCCCCTGCCGGTTATTAATGATAATCGCCACTTATAGAAAAAAAAAAAATCAGAAAGACTCGAAATTATTTACAAAGTCAAAAAGCCCGCGGTATGTCACTCACGCACAGGCAAATGCTTGTGTACAATTTATGTAACATATACTGTATTCAATGCATATCGACCATCCCGCCAGTTATTGATGATAACAGCCCCCTTGCATATTTTTAATACATAGAAATGGTAAAAGTAAGCCACAAAGTCAAAGCCCAGGATATATCTTACGTACACGCTCAACTTGGTGTCATATAATCAATGTGAACACTCCTACCACCAGTTATTAATGATAATCGTCACTCGTAGAAGAAAAAAATCAGAAAGACTTGAAATAATCCACAAAGTCAAATAGCCCATGGCATGTCACTCACACAGAGGCACATGCTTACCTACAATTTACATAACATTTTTGTTGTCAATCGATCATCCTGCCAGTTATTAATGATAACAGCCAACTTGCATATTTTAAATACATAAAAATTATAAAAGCAAGCCACAAAGTCCACGCTGAGGATATATGTGCACGCTCAATTTGGTGTCATATAAAAAATGTGAACACTCCTACCACCAGTTATTAATGATAATCACCACTTATAGAAAGCAAAAAAAATCAGAATGACTAGAATTAATTCACAAAGTCAAATAGCCCATGGTATGTCACTCACGCAGATGGTGACATACCGCAGAGTAAATTGTATGCTTACATAGAATTTACATAACATATTTTAACCTTTAATGCAGATGGATCATACCGCCAGTTATTGATAATAGCTACCTTGCATATTTTAAATACATGGAAATTATAAAAAATAAGCCACAAAGTCAAAGCCGAGGATATAATATTCACAAGTAAACGCTTAATTTGGTATCATATAATAAATGTGAATGCTACTCCCACTAGTTGTTAATGACGACCACCACCTTGCCTAACAGAAATTGACTGAAATAGTGTACGTTGCCCGCACACAGGGACATTGTCACTCACAACATACTCTACGTGTCTTATAATGTTGATCACTTCTCCCACCTGTCATTAATGATGTACAATTTACGTAACATATACTGTATTCAATGCCAATTGATCATCCCTCCAGTTATTGATGAAGCCACCTTGCATATTTTGAATACATAGAAATGATAAAAGTAAGCCACAAAGTCAAAGCCCACGCTCAATTTGGTGTCATATAATCAATGTGAACACTCCTACCACCAGTTATTAATGATAATCGCCACTCGTAGAAGAATTGCGTGTCTTATAATTAATGACGATCACTTCTGCCACCTGTGATTAATGATAACTGCCACTTTGCATAGTATAAATACATATAAATGATAAAATTAGGCTACAAAATGAAAGTACAGGATGTTGCTCGTGCACAAGCACAACATGAAGTACTTAAAGGCCTACTGAAATGATTTTTTTTTTATTTAAACGGGGATAGCAGATCCATTCTATGTGTCATACTTGATCATTTCGCGATATTGCCACATTTTTGCGGAAAGGATTTAGTAGAGAACATCAACGATAAAGTTGCAACTTTTGGTCACTGATAAAAAAAAGCCTTGCCTGTACCGGAAGTAGCGTGACGTCACAGGTTGAAAGGCTCCTCACATTTCCCCATGGTTTTCAATGCAGCTAGAGCGATTCGGACCGAGAAAGCGACGATTACCCCATTAATTTGAGCGAGGATGAAAGATTCGTGGATGAGGAACGTTAGAGTGAAGGACTAGAATGCAGTGCAGGACGTATCCTTTTTCGCTCTGACCGTAACTTAGGTACAAGCTGGCTCATTGGATTCCACACTCTCTCCTTTTTCTATTGTGTATCACGGATTTGTATTTAAACCACCTCGGATACTATATCCTCTTGAAAATGAGAGTCGAGAACGCGAAATGGACATTCACAGTGACTTTTATCTCCACGACAATACATCGGCGAAACACTTTAGCTACGGAGCTAACGTGATAGCATCGTGCTTAACTGCATATAGAAACAAAAGAAATAAACCCCTGACTGGAAGGATAGATAGAAAATCAACAATACTATTAAACCATGGACCTGTAAATACACGGTTAATGCTTTCCAGGCTGGCGAAGGTTAACAATGCTGTTGCTAACGACGCCATTGAAGCTAACTTAGCAACCGGACCTCACAGAGCTGTGCTAAAAACATTAGCTATCCACCTACGCCAGCCAGCCCTCATCTGCTCATCAACACCCGTGCTCACCAGCGTTCCAGCGATCGACGGTGCGACGAAGGACTTCACCCGATCACAGATGCGGTCGGCGGCACGGAGACAGAGGAAGTTAAAGGCCTACTGAAATGATTTTTTTTAATTTAAACGGGAATAGCAGATCCTTTCTATGTGTCATACTTGATCATTTTGCGATATTGCCATATTTTTGCTGAAAGGATTTAGTATAGAACAACGTCGATAAAGTTCGCAACTTTTGGTCTCTGATAAAAAAAAACCTTGCCCCTACCGGAAGTATCGTGACGTTGTCAGTTGTTCACTTCCTCATATTTTCCTATTGTTTTCAACGCAGCTAGAGCTATTCGGACCATTACCCCATTAATTTGAGCGAGGATGAAAGATTTGTGGATGAGGAACGTTAGAGTGACGGACTAGAATGCAGTGAAATACATATTTTTTTTCGCTCTGACCGTAACTTAGGTACAAGCTGGCTCATTGGATTCCACACTCTCTCCTTTTTCTATTGTGGATCACGGATTTGTATTTTAAACCACCTCGGATACTATATCCTCTTGAGAATGAGAGTCGAGAACGCGAAATGGACATTCACAGTGACTTTTATCTCCACGACAATACATCGGCGAAACGCTTTAGCTACGAGCTAACGTGATAGCATCGTGCTTTAACTGCATATAGAAACAAAAAAAATAAACCCCTGACTGGAAGGATAGATAGAAAATCAACAATACTATTAAACCGTGGACATGTAACTACACGGTTAATGCTTTCCAGGCTGGCGAAGGTTAACAATGCTGTGCTAACGACGCCATTGAAGCCTACTTAGCAACCGGACCGCACATAGCTATGCTAAAAACATTAGCTCTCCACCTACGCCAGCCAGCCTTCATCTGCTCATCAACACCCGTGCTCACCTGCGTTCCAGCGATCGGCGGAAGGACGAAGGACTTCACCCGATGCATTTGGCTGCCCGGAGACGTAGGAAGTCAAGGTGAGGTCGCCGGCTAGCGCGTCTGCTCTCCAACAAAGTCCTCCTGGTTGTGTTGCTGTAGTCCGCTGCTAATACACCGATCCCACCTACAACTGTCTTCTTTGCAGCCTTCATTGTTCATTAAACAAATTGCAAAAGATGTCCAGAATACTGTGGAATTATGAAATGAAAACAGAGCTTTTTGTATAGGATTCTACGGGGTCCCATAACTTCCGTTTAACTGACTACGTCACGCGCATACGTCATCATACCGCGACGTTTCAGCCGGATATTTTCCGGGAAATTTTAAATGTCACTTTATAAGTTAACCCGGCCGTATTGGCATGTGTTGCAATGTTAAGATTTCATCATTGATATGATATATAAACTATCAGACTGTGTGGTCGGTAGTAGTGGCTTTCAGTAGGCCTTTAAGTCATATAATGAATGAAGATCACTTCTCCTCTCCTAGATCTCTCTGGACGCTCGCAGGATTCGCCTGATGCGCCTGCCTGAGGGCAAGGCCTCGTCTGGCAGCTCCTCGTCCTCCGGCACCAGGCAGATGGTCTACGAGGTCTGCGTTTGCCCCAACGGGAGACTTTACCTCTCGCAGGCCGGGACGGGCTCCACCTGCCACATCAGCGACAGCGTCTGCCTCTAGGACTGAGCCCTCAGCCAATCAGGAACACTCGCAGGTATCCCCGAATCCAGACTGCTTCACTGCAAACACGGAAGCATGAGCTGTCACTCGGACTCGTATTTTTGTAAAAAAAAAAAAAAGAAGAAAAAAAAAGATACATGAGTGGAAACGCCTCTGGACAGTGTATTTATTACGTCGTATTACGTCGCTTTCTACGTGAAGAACAGTCGTTTTAACTTACACGAGATTACCTTTTTTTTTTTAAATGATCGGAAAGGAGCCTCTTGTCTCCGCACGCATCGGGAAAAATCACCGAGGCTGCTTTGTGTTGATCTCGATGGCGCGATCCAAACTGCCATACTTCTTCATCGTGAATCACCACGGCAAGAAACACTGATCCAGTACCAGAAAACCACTAGTGTGATCACCCGCGGCAACAAGCCACGCCCACTCCTGTTTTGACCACTCATCCTAAGGATTGACCACCACAGTAACAGCTGCACACAGAACTCCTGCAAAGATCAATGGTTCTCAAACTTTTTACAGCGGGTACCACCAAAATATTTTTACTTTTTTAAACGTCCCTTTATATTATTATATTATATATTATTATATTTGCTGTTTTTGAGAACAATTTACAAAAATGTTTGTCAAAATGTTCCTGGCATTTAGAAGATAAGTAAGGCCTTAAAAACAGCAGGGCCTTCCTGTCATAAACAAGATTTTTGCTGTTTTCAAGAAAAATTTGCAAAAATGCTCGTCAAAGTGTTCCTGGCATTTAAAGGATCTTTGCCGAGCAGTAGATCCTTAAAAACAGCAGGATCTTCCTGTTATATACAGGATATTTTACTTTGTTCCTGCAGTAGATCCCTAAAAACAGCAGAACTCCCCTGTCATATAGATAATATTTGACTAGCAATATATGCTTAAAACAGCAGAGCACTTCTGTCTTATAAAGGATCTTTGACGAGCAGTCTGTCCTAAAAAACAGCAGGGCCTTCCTGTCATATAAAGGATATTTGCTGTTTTTAAGAACAATTTGCAAAAGTGCTCGTCAAAGTGTTACTGGCATTTAGAGGATCTTTGACAAGCAGTAGATCCTTAAAAACAGCAGGGCCTTCTTGCCATTTAAAGGATCTTTGCTGTTTTTAAGAACAATTTGCAAAAATGCTCGTCAAAGTGTTCCTGGCATTTAAAGGATCTTTGACGAGCAGTAGGTCCTTAAAAACAGCAGGGCCTTCCTGTCATATAAAGGATTGTTGCTGTTTTTAAGAACGATTTGCAAAAATGCTCGTCAAAGTGTTCCTGGCATTTAGAGGATCTTTGACGAGCAGTAGATCATTAAAAACAGCAGGATCTTCCTGTTATATACAGGATATGTTACTTTGTTCCTGCAGTAGATTCCTAAAAACAGCAGAACTCCCTTGTCATATAGATAATATTTGACCAGCAATATATGCTTAAAACAGCAGAGCACTTCTGTCTTATAAAGGATCTTTGACGAGCAGTCTGTCCTAAAAAACAGCAGGGCCTTCCTGTCATATAAAGGATATTTGCTGTTTTTAAGAACAATTTGCAAAAGTGCTCGTCAAAGTGTTACTGGCATTTAGAGGATCTTTGACAAGCAGTAGATCCTTAAAAACAGCAGGGCCTTCCTGTCATTTAAAGGATTGTTGCTGTTTTTAAGAACAATTTGCAAAAATGCTCGTCAAAGTGTTCCTGGCATTTAAAGGATCTTTGACGAGCAGTAGGTCCTTAAAAACAGCAGGGCCTTCCTGTCATATAAAGGATTGTTGCTGTTTTTAAGAACGATTTGCAAAAATGCTCGTCAAAGTGTTCCTGGCATTTAGAGGATCTTTGACGAGCAGTAGATCCTTAAAAACAGCAGGATCTTCCTGTTATATACAGGATATTTTACTTTGTTCCTGCAGTAGATTCCTAAAAACAGCAGAACTCCCTTGTCATATAGATAATATTTGACTAGCAATATATGCTTAAAACAGCAGAGCACTTCTGTCTTATAAAGGATCTTTGACGAGCAGTCGGTCCTAAAAAACAGCAGGGCCTTCCTGTCATATAAAGGATCTTTGCCGTTTTTAAGAACAATTTGCAAAAGTGCTCGTCAAAGTGTTACTGGCATTTAGAGGATCTTTGACAAGCAGTAGATCCTTAAAAACAGCAGGGCCTTCTTGCCATTTAAAGGATCTTTGCTGTTTTTAAGAACAATTTGCAAAAATGCTCGTCAAAGTGTTCCTGGCATTTAGAGGATCTTTGACGAGCAGTAGATCCTTAAAAACAGCAGGATCTTCCTGTTATATACAGGATATTTTACTTTGTTCCTGCAGTAGATTCCTAAAAACAGCAGAACTCCCTTGTCATATAGATAATATTTGACTAGCAATATATGCTTAAAACAGCAGAGCACTTCTGTCTTATAAAGGATCTTTGACGAGCAGTCGGTCCTAAAAAACAGCAGGGCCTTCCTGTCATATAAAGGATCTTTGCCGTTTTTAAGAACAATTTGCAAAAGTGCTCGTCAAAGTGTTACTGGCATTTAGAGGATCTTTGACAAGCAGTAGATCCTTAAAAACAGCAGGGCCTTCTTGCCATTTAAAGGATCTTTGCTGTTTTTAAGAACAATTTGCAAAAATGCTCGTCAAAGTGTTCCTGGCATTTAGAGGATCTTTGACGAGCAGTAGATCCTTAAAAACAGCAGGATCTTCCTGTTATATACAGGATATTTTACTTTGTTCCTGCAGTAGATTCCTAAAAACAGCAGAACTCCCTTGTCATATAGATAATATTTGACCAGCAATATATGCTTAAAACAGCAGAGCACTTCTGTCTTATAAAGGATCTTTGACGAGCAGTCGGTCCTAAAAAAACAGCAGGGCCTTCCTGTTATATCCAGGATCTTTTACTATGTTCCTACAGTAGATCCCTAAAAACAGCAGAACTCCCCTGTCATATAGATAATATTTGACCAGCAATATATGCTTAAAACAGCAGAGCACTTCTGTCTTATAAAGGATCTTTGACGAGCAGTCGGTCCTAAAAAACAGCAGGGCCTTCCTGTCATATAAAGGATCTTTGCTGTTTTTAAGAACAATTTGCAAAAATGCTTGTCAAAGTGTTCCTGATGTATAGAGGATCTTTGACAAGCAGTAGATCTTTAAATAAAAAACAGGGCCTTCCTGTTATATACAGGATTGTTCACTATGTTCCTGCAGTAGATCCCTAAAAACAGCAGAACTCCCTTGTCATATATACAGGTATATTGTTTGACCAGCAATATATGCTTAAAACAGCAGAACACTCCTGTCTTACAAAGGATCTTTGACGAGCATTCGGTCCTTAAAAACAACAGTGCCTTCCGGTCATGTACAGGATCTTTGCTGTTTTTAAGAACAATTTGCAAAAATGCTCGTCAAAGTGTTCTCTGGCATTTAGAGGTAGATCGTTAAAAACAGCAGGATCTTCCTGTTATATACAGGATCTTTTACTTTGTTCCTACAGTAGATCCCTAAAAACAGCAGAACACACCTGTCTAATAGAGGATCTTTGACGGGCAGTCGGTCCTTAAAACAGCAGGGCCTTCCTGTCATATGAAGAGTCTTTGCTGTTTTAAGAACAATTAGCAAAAATGCTTGTCAAAGGGTTCCTGGCATATAGAGGATCTTTGACGAGCAGTAGATCTTTAAAAACAGCAGGTTCTTCCTGTCATTTATATAAGATATATGGCTAGCATTATAACCTTAAACAGCAGAAAACTCCTGTCTTATAGAGGATCTTTGACTACTGTCTTTGAAAAGATCCCGTCATGTAGAGGTTATTTGCTATTTTTAAGAATAATCTTCACAAATGCTTGTCAAAGTGTTTCTGGTATAAAGAGGATCTTTGACTAGTAGCAGAACCTAAAAAAACAGAAAATTACGGTCTTATAAAGCATATTTTACTTTTTTATTTTATTTAAATGCATCCCTAAAACAGCGTTGTCCTGACAAATATAGAATCTTTGACTTTTTAAAGTTGATAGTTAACAACAGCAGAACTCTCTTGCCATATAGATGAAAAGAAAAACTCCTATCTTGTAGAGGATCTTTGCTGTTTTAGAACATTCTGCATAAAAGCTTTGGAGGATCTTTGTACAGCAGAACATTTGTGTCTTGTACAGGATGTTTGACTAGTGTTTTTGGAATTGATCCTTAAAAACAGCAGAACTTCACTATTTTTGACTAGCAATGGATTGTTCCACTCCTGTTTTATAGAGGATCTTCGACTTGTGTTTTTGGGATTAAGCCATAAAAACAGCACAGTGCTGCTGTTTTTAAGAACATTCTTCAAAAAAGCTTTTTTCAAAGTCGTGCTGACATATAGAGAATCTTTGAACAGCAGAACACTCATGTCTCGTAGAGGATGTTTGACTTGTGTTTTCGGAATAGATCCTTAAAAACACTCCTGTCTTGTAGAGGGTTTTTTTTTTTGCTGTTTTTAAGAACATTTTCAAAAAATATTTGTCAAAGTGTTCCTGATATACCGCAGAACATTGTTGTCGTATAGAGGATATTTTACTAGTGTTTTTTCCACTAAATACTAAAAAAACAGCAGAGCTGTGCAGTCAAATGTATGATCTTCAACTTTTTACAGTTGATCCTTAAAACAGCAGAACACTCGTGTCATGTAGATGATCTTTGACAAGCAACTCTGCAGAATGTTCTTCAAAACAGCAAAGTGTTCTTGACATATAGAGGATGTTTGATAGGCTCCAGCACCCCCCGCCACCCCGAAAGGGACAAGCGGTAGAAAATGGATGGATGAATGAACAGCAGAACACTCGAGTCCAATAAAGGATCTTTGACCAGTGTTTTTGGAGTAGATCTTTCAAGGCAGAGCTGCGCTCCTGTCATGTAAAGTTAAAGTACCACTGATAGTGGTGAAATTACTCTCTGCATTTGACCCATCCCCTTGTTCCACCCCCTGGGAGGTGAGGGGAGCAGTGAGCAGTAGCGGTGGCCGCGCTCGGGAATCATTTTGGTGATGTGGTGTAGAGCAGTGGTCCCCAACCTTTTTGTAGCTGGGGACCGATCAACGCTTGAAAATTTGTCCCACGGACCGGGGGGTGGGGGCGGGGGTGTTTTTTTTTTGTTTTTTGTTTTTTTTTTCATAAAGAAATACAATCATGTGTGCTTACGGACTGTATCCCTGCAGACTGTATTGATCTATATTGATATATAATGTATATATTGTGTTTTTTATGTTGATTTAATTGAAAAAAAAAAAAAAAAAATTTTTTTTTTTTTTTTTTTTTTTTTTTAATTAAATTTCTTGCGCGGCCCGGTACCAATCGGTGGTTGGGGACCACTGGTGTAGAGGATATTTGCTGTTTTTAAGAGCATTCTGCAAAAATGCTCGTGAAAGGGTTCCTGACATATAGAGGATCTTTGAACAGGAGAACACTCTTGTCTTATAGAGGATCTTTGACAAGTGTTTTTGGAATAGATCTTTAAAAAACGCTGTGATATATTAGATATCCTTGAAACAACACAAAACTTCTGTCTTATACATGATCTTTGATTAAGGTTTTCGCAGCAGTACCCCACTGTCGTATAAAGGATCTATGAGCGGTTATTTTTTTATATTGATGTATCAAAAAAGGATATCCTCAAAAACAGCACGGGGCATCTGTCATGTAGAAGATCTTTGTCTAGCTTTTGTGCAGTAGGTCCTTCAAAACAGCAGAATCACCAAAAATGATTCCCGGGCGCGGCACCGCTGCTGCCCACTGCTCCCCTCACCTCCCAGGGGGTGAATAAGGGTATGGGGCAAATGCAGAGGACAAATTTCACCACACCTTGTGTGTGTGTGACAATCATTGGTACTTTAACTTTAACTTTAACTTTCCTGTCATATAAATGATCTTTGCCCAGCCTTTTTAACGGGAATTTAAAAATAGCAGGTTGCTTCTTTGATAAAAAAAAATTAAAAAAATGCTACACCTGAAATAGATAAGTACCACTAGATGGCGCCTACGTACCAGCAGTGCTACTCGAAGCACAGTTTGAGAATCATTGACCCAGGTTGTCCAGCAGGGGGCAGTCCAACTTGTGAACATGGGAGCTAATATTACCCCATGAAAATAGCTCAAGGAATAATTTCGACTTCAAATTAATTACCGTTTATTAGCCACATGTCGATAGTTGTTTTTTTTCCAGGATGTGGCTTCAAGTTTCAGATGGCGGCTGACGATTGACAACAAAAAGTGATTGACTTCACTGTGAAACCAGCATCTCTTCTTGCAAATGCTATTTTTTAATGGGTCACGTTCATCCCGCTCTGTGGTCACACTCCTTGTTTCTTGCACTGCGACGCCATTTAAAAAAATTTTTTTTTTTTTTTTTTTTACAAAGAACGTGAGGAAGAACTCCAACTAAACAAAAAGAACCGCGAGAGACGCTCTTGAGAGAGGGAAACTGTGCCTGTGCCTTACGTCGACGCACTTGTGGCAAAAAGAAGAAGAAGAAGAAGCACATCACCCCCCCCCCCACCCCCCCACCCTCCCCCTTTCCTTTCGGCAGCCAAATGACCGCAATTTTGTTTCTCGCTGGGTGTTTTTTTTTGTGTTTTTTTCTGTGTGAATGCAAAGACCTCTTTGTTTTGACCCAATAAATGTCAACAAAGAACCCCAAATAAGTCCACTAACCTTATGTCCATCCTGCTAGCTGGCCCAGTTCTTCTAATAACCGCCTCCACTCTAATAATTGAACAAATGAAAGCTGCAGCTGAAAATAGAGATCCTTAACAACAGCAAAGCACACCTGTCGTATTCTGCCATAGAGGATCTTTGATTTCTTGCAGGGGATCCGTAGAACCAGCATGATACTTTTGTCTTAAAGAAGAGGATCTTTGAGTAGCGGTTTTGAAGTAAATGCTTCAAAACAGCAGCGCACTTCTGTCAAATATAGGATCTTTGACTTTTTGCAGTCAGACTTTAAAAAACATCAATTTAGGATCTTTGGCTTTTTGCAATCAGACTTTGAAATAACCGCAGCACACTCCTGTCAAATGTAGGAACTTTGACTTTTGGCAATCAGACTTTAAAAAACAGCAGCGCACTCCTGTCAAATATAGGATCTTTGACTTGTTGCAGTAAGACTTCAAAAAACATCAATTTAGGATCTTTGGCTTTTTGCAATCAGACTTTGAAATAACCGCAGCACACTCCTGTCAAATGTAGGAACTTTGACTTTTGGCAATCAGACTTTAAAAAACAGCAGCGCACTCCTGTCAAATATAGGATCTTTGACTTGTTGCAGTCAGACTTTAAAAAACATCAATTTAAGATCTTTGGCTTTTTGCAATCAGACTTTGAAATAACTGCAGCGCACTCCTGTCAAATGTAGGAACTTTGACTTTTGGCAATCAGACTTTAAAAAACAGCAGCGCACTCCTGTCAAATATAGGATCTTTGACTTGTTGCAGTCAGACTTTAAAAAAAACAGCAGCGCACTCCTGTGAAATGTAGGATCTTTGACTTGTTGCAGTCAGACTTTAAAAAACAGCACACTCCTGTCAAATGTAGGATCTTTGACTTTTTGCAATCAGACTTTAAAAAAACAACAGCGCACTCCTGTCAAATGTAGGATCTTTGAGTTTTGGCAATCAGACTTTAAAAAACAGCAGCACACTCCTGTCAAATATAGGATCTTTGACTTGTTGCAGTCAGACTTTAAAAAACAGCAGCACACTCCTGTCAAATGTAGGATATTAGACTTTTTGCAGTCAGACTTTAAAAAACAGCAATATAGGATCTTTGACTTTAGTCAGACTTTAAAAAACAGCAGCGCACTTCTGTCAAATATGAGATATTTGACTTTTTGCAGTCAGACTTTAAAGAAAACAGCAGCGCAACCCTGTCAAATATAGGATCTTTGACTTTTTGCAATCTGACTTTAAAAAACAGCAGCACACTCCTGTCAAATGTAGGATCTTTGAGTTTTTGCAATCTGACTTTAAAAAACAGCAGCACACTCCTGTCAAATGTAGGATCTTTGAGTTTTGGCAATCAGACTTTAAAAAAACAGCAGCACACTCCTGTCAAATGTAGGATCTTTGAGTTTTGGCAATCAGACTTTAAAAAAACAGCAGCACACTCCTGTCAAATGTAGGATCTTTGACTTGTTGCAGTCAGACTTTAAAAAACAGCAGCGCACTCCTGTCAAATGTAGGATCTTTGACTTTTTGCAGTCAGACTTTAAAAAACAGCAGCACACTCCTGTCAAATGTAGGATCTTTGACTTTTTGCAATCAGACTTAAAAAAAAACAGCAGCGCACTCCTGTCAAATGTAGGATCTTTGAGTTTTGGCAATCAGACTTTAAAAAACAGCAGCGCACTCCTGTCAAATATAGGATCTTTGACTTTTTGTAGTCAGACTTTAAAAAACATAAATTTAGGATCTTTGGCTTTTTGCAATCAGACTTTGAAATAACCGCAGCACACTCCTGTCAAATGTAGGAACTTTGACTTTTGGCAATCAGACTTTAAAAAACAGCAGCGCACTCCTGTCAAATATAGGATCTTTGACTTGTTGCAGTCAGACTTTAAAAAACATCAATTTAAGATCTTTGGCTTTTTGCAATCAGACTTTGAAATAACTGCAGCGCACTCCTGTCAAATGTAGGAACTTTGACTTTTGGCAATCAGACTTTAAAAAACAGCAGCGCACTCCTGTCAAATATAGGATCTTTGACTTGTTGCAGTCAGACTTTTAAAAAAACAGCAGCGCACTCCTGTGAAATGTAGGATCTTTGACTTGTTGCAGTCAGACTTGAAAAAACAGCAGCATACTCCTGTCAAATGTAGGATCTTTGACTTTTTGCAATCAGACTTAAAAAAAAACAGCAGCGCACTCCTGTCAAATGTAGGATCTTTGACTTTTTGCAATCAGACTTTAAAAAAAACAGCAGCGCACTCCTGTCAAATGTAGGATCTTTGAGTTTTGGCAATCAGACTTTAAAAAACAGCAGCGCACTCCTGTCAAATATAGGATCTTTGACTTGTTGCAGTCAGACTTTAAAAAAAACAGCAGCGCACTCCTGTCAAATGTAGGATCTTTGACTTTTTGCAATCAGACTTTAAAAAACATAAATTTAGGATCTTTGGCTTTTTGCAATCAGACTTTGAAATAACCGCAGCACACTCCTGTCAAATGTAGGAACTTTGACTTTTGGCAATCAGACTTTAAAAAACAGCAGCGCACTCCTGTCAAATATAGGATCTTTGACTTGTTGCAGTCAGACTTTAAAAAACATCAATTTAAGATCTTTGGCTTTTTGCAATCAGACTTTGAAATAACTGCAGCGCACTCCTGTCAAATGTAGGAACTTTGACTTTTGGCAATCAGACTTTAAAAAACAGCAGCGCACTCCTGTCAAATATAGGATCTTTGACTTGTTGCAGTCAGACTTTAAAAAAAACAGCAGCGCACTCCTGTGAAATGTAGGATCTTTGACTTGTTGCAGTCAGACTTCAAAAAACAGCAGCATACTCCTGTCAAATGTAGGATCTTTGACTTTTTGCAATCAGACTTAAAAAAAAACAGCAGCGCACTCCTGTCAAATGTAGGATCTTTGAGTTTTGGCAATCAGACTTTAAAAAACAGCAGCGCACTCCTGTCAAATATAGTATCTTTGACTTGTTGCAGTCAGACTTTAAAAAAACAGCAGCACACTCCTGTCAAATGTAGGATATTAGTCTTTTTGCAGTCAGACTTTAAAAAACAGCAATATAGGATCTTTGACTTTAGTCAGACATTAAAAAACTGCAGCGCACTTCTGTCAAATATGAGATATTTGACTTTTTGCAGTCAGACTTTAAAAAAAACAGCAGCGCAACCCTGTCAAATGTAGGATCTTTGACTTTTTGCAATCTGACTTTAAAAAACAGCAGCGCACTCCTGTCAAATGTAGGATCTTTGAGTTTTGGCAATCAGACTTTAAAAAAACAGCAGCACACTCCTGTGAAATGTAGGATCTTTGACTTGTTGCAGTCAGACTTTGAAAAACAGCAGCACACTCCTGTCAAATGTAGGCTCTTTGAGTTTTGGCAATCAGACTTTAAAAAACAGCAGCGCATTCCTGTCAAATATAGTATCTTTGACTTGTTGCAGTCAGACTTAAAAAAACAGCAATATAGGATCTTTGACTTTTTGCAGTCAGACTTTAAAAAACAGCAGCGCACTCCTGTCAAATGTAGGATCTTTGACTTTTTGCAGTCAGACTTTAAAAAACAGCAGCGCACTCCTGTCAAATGTAGGATCTTTGACTTTTTGCAATCAGACTTTAAAAAACTGCAGCGCAACCCTGTTATATATAGGATCTTTGACTAGTGTTTTTTTTACTCTGTCTTTAAAAACAGCAAAGTGCTCGTATTATATATAGGATCTTTGACTAGTGTTTTTTTAGACGCCATTAAACACAGCATAGTGCTCCTGGTATAAATAGGATCTTTGAGTAGTGTTTTTTTAGTCTGTCCTTAAACACAGCAGAGTGCTACTGTTATATATAAGATCTATGACTAGTGTTTTTTTAGTCGGTTCTTAAACAAAGCAGAGTGTTCCTGTTATATTTAGGATCTTTGACTACTGTTTTTTAGTCGGTCCTTAAACACAGCAGAGCGCTCCTGTTATATGTAGGATCTTTCACTACTGTTTTTTTAGTCGGTCCTTAAACACAGCAGAGCGCTCCTGTTATATATAGGATCTTTGACTAGTGTTTTTTTTAGTCGGTCTTTAGAAACAGCAGAGCACTCTTGTTATATATAGGATCTTCGACTAGTGTTTTTGCAGTAGGTCCTTAGAAACAGCAGAGCTCCTTAAAGCATAGGATGTTTGACTTTTCGTGGTTGATCTTTAAAAAAACAGCAGAGCACTCCTGTTGTATTGAGGATCTTCTCCTTCTAGTGGAAAACACAGCAGGATCATTCATCCATGAGATAAATGAAGCCACGAGAGCTGGCGTGTCCAACAAGAACATTTGCAAAGAGGAGGAGTAGAGGTTGTGCAGCGAGTGTAAACCCGGAGATGGTTGCATCAAAATGAACTTCATGTTTACGTTTTGCCTTCCTGACCGAGGTCTTTGCATTCATTCCTTCCAAAGTGTTACAATTGTGCTCATCTGACTCACTTGTTTGTGTGACGCACTAAAACAAAAAGTAGCAAACACACTGGGGGTTTTTTTTCCCCTTACTTGTATCATCAAAATATTTTCTAAACACTTTTTTTGTCAGACAATTGCCTTTTTTGCCCATGAATTAATTTGGAATTTTAATTGTAGTTTAGATATTATTATCACTTTTCAGCTCACATTGTTCACAATGAACCCTGTGAGTGTTACATTTCAAGGAAATAGTTTTAAAAGAGAGAAAAAAAACGTGTTTTTTTGCGTTGTATAACGCGTCAAGCAGCCCCATGGTTATTTCATTTTGCTGTCCTTTGACCGTTTTGTTCGACTGCCATTCATGCGGTTTTTCAATGGCGCCAAATAAAAAAATAACTTGTTCAAATTGTTTGCGGTCATCATTTTACTTTCAGTGCGGCAAAAGCGGTGACTTGGTCCTCTGGCCTCTGTAGGGCTGAGGGACTTTAACTGACTGTTGCTTTAATACTTCAAGGTTCAAGGTTGAAGGTTTTATTTGTCACATGCACATTAAAATCAGATATTGCGTACAGTGGGATCCAAACACTAGTTGCTGAATCTAATACACTAAATTCAAAAAATACAACAATTTGAATAGCTCTGATGTACATTAATTACAAGACAATGAGTTGCACAATAAGTCCCAGTAGTTATGGTAGAAGTATCAGTACAAGTAAAAGTACAGTAGTCACATACAGTACCAGTGCAATGTCAAATAGTATAACAGTATATACAGTATAGGAAGTAATAAATATTAAGGTGTTGTCAGGTTCAAACACTGATGACATCTATTAATCAGACAAGAAGCAAGGAATCATGCAGAGACAGAGTTCAATTTAGCTCATGAGGAGAACGCATGGAGCTGCACACTTAGTCACAGTCTCGCCCTACGCTCTATGGTTCAGCTCCTGCGTCCCTCTATTTATTCAGGAGTTCCACAGTCAACAACACTAAGGCCGCCTCTAAAAGGAGTGGTCACATATATTATGCAAAGCAGGTCCAGGACGCACAATACGTGACGGAATGTGCTGGGGGGCCTTGGGATTTTGCCTTGTCCCCGCTTCGTCTGCGTGTTGTCATCTTATCTTCGTTGAGGTCCTTGAAGTTTTTGCTTCGTCTGCGTGCTGTCATCTTATCTTCGTTGAGGTCGTTGAAGTCCTTGGCTGTTAGCGGGCTAAAACAAAGATAACATCTGTGGCTGAGGCCACCCCTCAGACAAGAAGTTTTGTCCTTGCATAGATTAGAAAAGTCTAACTCGAGCACAATATCTAATAATTATGCAATGGACTTTAAGCATACTAAAGTTAGTGTGATAATATATACATAATTATTCTAACAGGTGTCTACGTACAGTTCTTTTGGCAGTTGAGTAGTGACAGTAGTATGAACAAAGGTAATGGAACAGTATGACTTCTTTATACTCTTGTTTTTACATTATTTACAGCCATTGTAGTCCGGTAATTACAGTGGTAAGTAAAGTGATTCTTGTGCGTGCGGTTTTGTGCAATTGTGATAAGTGTTAATCAGCGGTGCAGTTGAGCAGTCTGATGGCTTGGGGATAGAAGCTCCTCATCTTGTGGTTTAGCTTCAACTTCCTGAGTCTCCTGAGGAAGTAGAGACGCTGTCGTGCCTTTTTCACTGGAAACTTTTTTTACTGGAAACTTCCTCATCGACACTTCTAACAAACTAACAAAGACGAGGTTTTAAACATGTAAATACAAACCCCGTTTCCATATGAGTTGGGAAATTGTGTTAAATGTAAATATAAACGGAATACAATGATTTGCAAATTCTTTTCAAGCCATATTCAATTGAATGCACTACAAAGACAAGATATTTGATGTTCAAACTCATAAACTTTTTTTTTTTTTTGCAAATAATAATTAACTTACAATTTCATGAATGCAACACGTGCCAAAGTAGTTGGAAAAGGGCATGTTCACCACTGTGTTACATGGCCTTTCCTTTTAACAACACTCAGTAAACGTTTGGGAACTGAGGAGACACCTTTTTTAAGCTTCTCAGGTGGAATTCTTTCCCATTCTTGCTTGATGTACACTACAGCTTAAGTTGTTCAACAGTCCGGGGGTCTCTGTTGTGGTATTTTAGGCTTCATAATGTGCCACACATTTTCAATGGGAGACAGGTCTGGACTACATGCAGGCCAGTCTAGTACCCGCACTCTTTTACTATGAATCCACGTTGATGTAACACGTGGCTTGGCATTGTCTTGCTGAAATAAGCAGGGGCGTCCATGGTAACGTTGCTTGGATGGCAACATATGTTGCTCCAAAACCTGTATGTACCTTTCAGCATTAATGGCGCCTTCACAGATGTGTAAGTTACCCATGTCTTGGGCACTAATACACCCCCATACCATCACAGATGCTGGCTTTTCAACTTTGCGCCTATAACAATCCGGATGGTTCTTTTCCTCTTTGGTCCGGAGGACACCACGTCCACAGTTTCCAAAAACAATTTAAAATGTGGACTCATCAGACCACAGAACACTTTTCCACTTTGTATCAGTCCATTTAAGATGACCTCAGGCCCAGCGAAGCCGACGGCGTTTCTGGGTGTTGTTGATAAACGGTTTTCGCCTTGCATAGAAGAGTTTTAACTTGCCGTTACAGATGTAGCGACCAACTGTAGTTATTTACAGTGGGTTTCTGAAGTTTTCCTGAGCCCTTGTGGTGATATCCTTTACACACTGATGTCACTTGTTGATGCAGTACAGCCTGAGGGATCAAAGGTCACGGGCTTAGCTGCTTACGTGAAGTGATTTCTCCAGATTCTCTGAACCCTTTGATGATATTACGGACCGTAGATTCAAGATTCAAGATTCAAGATGCTTTATTATTGTCCATTGTTTAACATGTACAAGACACATAAGAACTCAAATTTCATTTTCGGCACAGTAGATGGTGAAATCCCTAAATTCCTTGCAATAGCTGGTTGAGAAAGGTTTTTCTTAAACTGTTCAACAATTTGCTCACGCATTTGTTGACAAAGTGGTGACCCTCGCCCCATCCTTGTTTGTGAATGACTGAGCATTTCATGGAATCTACTTTTATACCCAATCATGGCACCCACCTGTTCCCAATTTGCCTGTTCACCTGTTGGTTGAACATCAAATATGTTGTCTTTGTAGCATATTCAACTGAATATGGGTTGAAAATAATTAGCCAATTATTGTATTCTGTTTATATTTACATCTAACACAATTTCCCAACTCATATGGAAACGGGGTTTGTATTTTTGGATTACAGCCTGACGTTTTAATATACAAAAACTTAAAAGATTTAAACCTTTTTAAGTCATTTAGATTCTCAAACTTTTTTCACCATGTACCACCTCAGAAAACACTTGGCTCTCCAAGTACCACCACAATGACCAACATTAAAGTACAGTAGCATAGTAGGCTTAAGTATTCATTAAAAACAAGGCAGAGGTTTTATTTACCAAGTATATCTAATATTTTTGGCCACTGTAACTTTACACGCAGTTTGAACAGTAACACTGTTTGATTATAGGAAAATAAAACACTGTACTTTAATCAAGTGATTTTTTTTTTATGGCGCCCGCGTACCACTCGTGGCACTCGTACCACAGTTTGAGAATCACTGATTCTTTGCTGTAGGTTCCTAAATCCCAACACTGACATATAGAGGATCTTGGACAATACTTTTAGTTGTTGATTCTTAAAAAAAAGCAATGTGCTGTGGATCTTTGAACTAGCGTTTTTTTTTGTCACATAGAGTTAAAGTGCCAATGATTGTCACACACACACAAGGTGTGGTAAAATGTGTCCTCTGCATTTGACCCATCCCCTTTTTCACCTCCTGGGAGGTGAGGGGAGCAGTGGGCAGCAGCGGTGCCGCGCCCGGGATTAATTTTTGGTGATTTAACCCCCAATTCCAACCCTTGATGCTGAGTGCCAAGCAGGGAGGTAATGGGTCCCATTTTTATAGTCTTTGGTATGACTCTGCCGGGGTTTGAACTCACAACCTGCCGATCTCAGGGCGGACACTCTAACCACTAGGCCACTGAGTAGGTTAGGATCAAAGATCCTCTACTGAGTAGTAGAGGATCTCTGACTAGCATTTTCACAGCAGATCCTTAAAAATAGCAGAGTGCGCTTGTTGTATAGAGGATCTTTAACTCGCATATTTGATGTAGATCCTAAAAAAATAGCAGCGTGTGCTTGTTATTTAGAGGCTCTTTGACTAGCCTTTTCCCAGTAGGTCCTTAACTGCAATGGGTTCCTGTCACATACAGGATCTTTGACTGTTGACAGTAGATCCCCATTGTATCGAGAATATTTTTCTAGCAATTTTGCAGTAGATTCTTAAAAACATTAGTGTGTTTGCTGTATAAAGGATCTTTGAACTGGAGTTTTTACAGTAGATCCTTAAAAACAGCAGTGTGCTTATTATATAGAGGATCTTTGACTAGTATTTTTTCTTTGTCCAGCATGTTTGCAGTACATCCTTTTAAAACAGCAATGTGTTTGCTATTTTAATGATCTTTGAACCTGATGTTTGCAGTACTTCCTTAAAGGCCTACTGAAACCCACTACTACCGACCATGCAGTCTGATAGTTTATATATCAATGATGAAATCTTAACATTGCAACACATGCCAATACGGCCGGGTTAACTTATAAAGTGACATTTAAAACTTCCCGGGAAATATCCGGCTGAAACGTCGCGGTATGATGACGTATGCGCGTGACGAAGTCAGAGTAACGGAAGTTATGGTACCCGTAGAATCCTATACAAAAAGCTCTGTTTTCATTTCATAATTCCACAGTATTCTGGACATCTTTTGCAATTTGTTTAATGAACAATGAAGGCTGCAAAGAAGACAGTTGTAGGTGGGATCGGTGTATTAGCAGCGGACTACAGCAACACAACCAGGAGGACTTTGTTGGAGCGCTAGCCGCGCTAGCCGCGCTAGCCGGCGACCTCACCTTGACTTCCTACGTCTCCGGGCCGCCAAACGCATCGGGTGAAGTCCTTCGTCCTTCTGCCGATCGCTGGAACGCAGGTGAGCACGGGTGTTGATGAGTAGATGAGGGCTGGCTGGCGTGGGTGGAGAGCTAATGTTTTTAGCATAGCTCTGTGAGGTCCCGTTGCTAAGTTGCTAAGTTAGCTTCAATGGCGTCGTTAGCACAGCATTGTTAACCTTCGCCAGCCTGGAAAGCATTAACCGTGTATTTACATGTCCACGGTTTAATAGTATTGTTGATTTTCTATCTATCCTTCCAGTCAGGGGTTTATTTTTTTGTTTCTATATGCAGTTAAAGCACGATGCTATCAGGTTAGCTCGTAGCTAAAGCATTTCGCCGATGTATTGTCGTGGAGATAAAAGGCACTGAATGTCCATTTCGCGTTCTCGACTCTCATTTTCAAGAGGATATAGTATCCGAGGTGGTTTAAAATACAAATCCGTGATCCACAATAAAAAAGGAGAGTGTGGAATCCAATGAGCCAGCTTGTACCTAAGTTACGGTCAGAGCGAAAAAAGATACGTCCTGCACTGCATTCTAGTCCTTCACTCTAACGTTCCTCATCCACAAATCTTTCATCCTCGCTCAAATTAATGGGGTAATCATCACTTTCTCGGTCCGAATCTCTCTCGCTCCATTGTAAACAATGGGGAATTGTGAGGAATCCTAGCTCCTGTGACGTCACGCTACTTCCGGTACAGGCAAGGCTTTTTTTTATCAGCGAGCAAAAGTTGCGAACTTTATCGTTGATTTTCTCTACTAAATCCTTTCAGCAAAAATATGGCAATATTGCGAAATGATCAAGTATGACACATAGAATGGATCTGCTATTCCCGTTTAAATAAATAAAAATCATTTCAGTAGGCCTTTAAAACAACAGAATGTACTTCTTGTACGGAAGATCTTTGACTAGCACTTTTGCAGTAGATCCTTAAAAACAGAATTGTGCTTTTCTGTATGTCCTTAAAAACTGCAACGTGTTCCTGTCACATTGAAGATCTTTGACTGTTTACAGTAGATTCCTAAAAAAAAAAAAAAGCAGAGTATGGAGGGGGAGATATAAAGATCTTTAAAAACAGCTGTGCACTATAGAGGATCTTTGGCTAGTGGGTTTGCAGTATAGCTCCCACATGCTATTTGACTTTATCGGAAGGTTCTTAAAAACAGTAAAGTGTCCGTCACACAGAATGTCTTTGACTCTTGCCATGACGCTTAAAAACAGCAGGGCGCTCTTGCCATAGAAGATCTTTGTTTAGTTCCATGGAGGTGAAGTACTTAGCGCCTCCTCTATAATCTTCTGTCAAATCTGATTAAAAACACGTCCGCCTACAACGAACAATCACACGCTTGGATGGGAATATTGAATAGAAGCAAAGAATGAAACAAAAACATATTTAAGGCTGTTCCTCCGGTGGCGTACGTGTTCACACGATTTTATTTTAATTTTTTTTGCAGTGAGCTCTACGAATGTTTTGCTTTTCTTTTTTTTTTTTTTGCATGTTTCCCAGTGATGAAGACGATGATAACCATAGAATCGAAAATGCAGCACTTTACACAGCTTGTCCTGTCCCGGCTGCTCAGTACAACATGGCTAAAAATACTTTTTTTTTCTCCCCCACCGTAACTTCTTTTTACACGTGTCAATTCAAAGCCCGCAGCGTGCTGTTTTTTTGCTACTTTCTGCTCACAAATGAATGAGGACATCATTAAAAGGGGTGGATATTAAGGCTGTGCACAAAGGAGCTCGACCTGCACTTTCCCAGACGACGTTTTTGCACACTCGCCGCCAATAAACGCCGACGTGATGAATGCGTTTCATATCGCCAATGGCGACACAAGGCAGGGCGAAGCTGCTCACGCGTGGAATTCAAAATAATCAGCACAAAGTCAGCGTCTACGCCGCCGATGATGGTGATGATGATGCTTGGAATAATGGCTGCCTTCATATTTATCCTCATTAGAATGAATGGTGATAGAAAATAGTCAGTTACAGAGTCAAGATGTGGCTCTTATATCATATTTATGTGATATCTTAACATCCGTCACTAAGTGTCCAAAAAATGTTATTGAACGTTAGATTAAAGTTATTGAGAGGTATTTTTGTTACTATTCATTTACAGTTTTTCTGTTTAAACACATTGAAAAGTGCAAGAAATCAAACTAACAACCGTAACTCCGTCTTTTAAAAGCCCTTGTTGAGGCTGCTCCTTCTGTTGGAATAACTGTCAGAAAAGCGCGGATGTGGAAAATAATTTGCAGTGCCCCGATCCAATATTGACCGATATTGATATCGGCTATCGGTCAGATAGCAGCAAAAAAAAAAAAAAAAAGGTCAGATGATATTGGCTTGCATCTAAAATGTCAGCTAAGTGTCCTCCGATAAGCACACGAGTTTGATGTTCTCTTGTGTTTTAGTCAAGTCATTTACAAAAGGTAAACATGGTAGGCGATATACCGTAGCAGCTACACAACAGCTAAGCACACGAGCTAGACATACTGTACGTAAAAAGTGTCCTTGATTGAGCAATATCGCAGTCTAAAACAGCACATTTGTCAATATAAGCAAGTATCAAATAATTACACGTGCAAGACAGAAGCCTATCTCAAAGTATCCAGTAACAAACGTGTCCGCATCTTTCAACTTGCTGAGTCGTGTGCTTGACTTTGTGAATGATTGTGACCACAAGTTGTTGCCAAAACACGAAACAAGTCATTAGGTTAATGTTTGTCATGCCTACCATTGTTCTCTGAGTCATTTCACTTGAGCAAACATTTTCTAATATTTTAGCCAACACACAAGGCTCCAATATCGTTTCGGAAGTGAAACCCTTGTATCAGGACACACCTCCAAAAAAGGAACTGTTTTCAAAAAGCTTTTTATGTAACGTTCTGCATTCTTTTTCTCTCATCACAACGCTGCTCCTTCTTTTGGAATAACTCTTATACAAAGCCAAAGAAAAAGCAGCAAAAAATGGTATATTAAATGGTGTAAAAATATTAAAAAGAATAACTTTTAAGGATGTTCGTTCTTCTCTAATCATTATCATGCCTTTTTTCTTAATGGAATAAATGTCACATAAAAGCCAAAAATAATACTATTTATTGGTGTAAAAAACATCAAAAATATATTCTGTTTTTCGTCATTATTGAATAAATGTCACATAAAAGTAATAAAAAAGCAAAACATATTACTATTTACTGGTATGAAACATCAATCAATCAATCAATCAATGTTTATTTATACAGCCCTAAATCACAAGTGTCTCAAAGGGCTGCACAAGCCACAACGACATCCTCGGTACAGAGCCCACATACATAAAAATATATTCTGTTTTTCTTCTTTATGGAATAAATGTCACATAAAAGCCATTAAAAAAAAGCAAAAAATATTGCTATTTACTGGTGTAAAACATAAAAATATATTTTTGGGGAATTTTCTGTTTTTCTTCTTTATGGAATAAATGTCACATAAAAAAGTTAAGTTAAAGTACCAATAATTGTCACACACACACTAGGTGTGGCCAAATTATTCTCTGCATTTGACCCATCACCCTTGATCACCCACTGGGAGGTGAGGGGAGCAGTGGGCAGCAGCGGTGGCTGCGCCCGGGAATCATTTCAGTGATTCAACCCCCAATTCCAACCCTTGATGCTGAGTGCCAAGCAGGGAGGTAATGGGTCCCATTTTTATAGTCTTTGGTATGACTCGGCCGGGGTTTGAACTCATGACCTACCGAAAGCCATAAAAAAGCAAAAAATATTACTATTTACTGGTGTAAAACATAAAAATATATTCAGTTTTTCTTCTTTATGGAATAAATGTCACATAAAAACCGAAGAAAAAGCAAAAAATATTACTATTTACTGGTGTAAAACATAAAAATATATTTTTAGGAAATTTTCTGTTTTTCTTTTTTATGGAATAAATGTCACATAAAAGCCAAAGTAAAAGCAAAAAATGTTACTATTTACTGGTGTGAAACAAAAATATTTTCTGTTTTTCTTCTTTATGGAATAAATATCACATAAAAGCCAAAGAAAAAGCAAAACATATTACTATTTACTGGTGTGAAACATAAAAAACATACGTTTTTTCTTATTTATGCAATAAATGTCACATAAAAGCCAAAGAAAAAGCTAAACATATTACTATTTACTGGTGTGAAACATAAAAATATATTCCGGTTTTTTTCTTTATGCAATAAATGTCACATAAAAAGCCAAAGAAAAAGCAAAAAATATTACTATTTACTGGTGGGAAGATAAAAATATGTTCTTCTTTTCTTATTTATGCAATAAATGTCACATAACAGCCAAACAAAAAGCTAAACATATTACTATTCACTGGTGTAAAACATAAAAATATATTCTGTTGTTCTTCATTATGAATACATGTCCCATAAAAACCAACGAAAAAGCCAAAAATATTACTATTTACTCGTGCAAAACATAAAAATATATTATTTTTTTCTGTTTTATGCAATAAATGTCACATAAAAAAAAAATTAAAAAAAGCCAAAAATATTACTATTTACTGGTGAAAACATACAAATATATATATTTTTTTGTATTTATGTAAAATGTCACATAAAAGCCAAAGAAAAAGCAAAAAATATTACTATTTACTGGTGTAAAACATAAAAATATATTCTGCTTTTCTTATTTATGCAATAAATGTCACATTAAGCCAAAGAAAAAGCAAAAATATATTACTATTTACTGGTGTAAAACACGACTTGTCCAGGGTGTACCCCGCCTACCGCCCAATTGCAGCTGAGATAGGTTCCAGCACCCACCACAACCCCGAAAGGGACAAGCGGTAGAAAATGAATGGATGAATGGTGTAAAACATAAAAATATATTCTGTTTTTCTTCTTTATGGAATAAATGTCACATGAAAACCAAAGAAAAAGCCAAAACTATTACTATTTACTGGTGTGAAACATTAAAAATATATTCCGTTTTTTTGTCTTTATGCTATAAATGTCACATAAAAGCCAGAGAAAAGGCAGAAAAGTGCACATTAACCAGTCATGCAACAAATCATGTAAGTAACTATTTGTATATCCTTTT
>NC_084735.1:72368842-72461342 GCF_033978785.1 Entelurus aequoreus | reverse complement strand
TTTTATATTGTTTGATGAAATATTTTTTTATATCTCATTAATTTATTTTTTGAATATATGATAAAAAAAAATAATTAAAAAAATAAACGTAATACAGGTGTTCTTAATCTTTTTGACCCGAAGGCCCAACTTTTTCACTACAGAGAGGCCCAAGGCCCACTCAAATATTAACACTGAATTGGTCATCTTACTCTTGATTTTAATCATATTCAATAATTACATCTAAACTTCTTATAGTTAAACAAAATAAACCTTGTCAAATAATATGAAAGTATGTGGTAATCACAAAGATGATTATCAAGGCTTAGGTTAGGCTTAATTACAAAAATAAATACTGCAAAAGAAGGGATGTACACACAGTTACACAGGGCCAAAATAAACTAATTGTAACTACATTTTTTAAAAGTTATAATATATATATATATATATATATTTTTTTTTTTTGTATTATTATTTTATTTTTATTTTTTTTAAACTATCACTAAAATTGAAGTGCAAACACAACTTCACCACTTTAGTTATAATTTTTGGGCTTACAAAACTTCTCTATGACTTCAACTCCACTGCTGCCACAACTGGGGGGAAAGTGTATTACAACCGCTGCAGCCGGTACGAACCACAGCTGAGAAAACTCAAAGACTGACGTAACAGTTCAAATGTACATGACAATTAATCAGTGTTTATTTATTTGTCTTCTTCCTGTAGTTGAATTTCTTTTTCCACAACTGTTTTTATAGCCTTTACAGTAGGAAATGGGCGCTAACCACATCTAGCATGAGCAGGCTTAGCAACAAGCTGTTCAAACATAATATAAGAGCGACTTTTCTGAATATTTCTGCCATTTTGTCTGAAATGTGGACTTCTTTCTTCTGCCGTCCGTCTTTTTAAACGCCTCTCGAGTGGGTGGACAAAAGTATCCGACACACCTTCACCAGGGCAGCATGGTGGGAGAGGGGTTAGTGCGTCTGCCTCACAATACGAAGGTCCTGGGTTCGGTCCTGCGCTCGGGATCTTTCTGTGTGGAGTTTGCATGTTCTCCCCGTGTCTGCGTGGGTTCCCTCCGAGCATTCCGGCTTCCTCCCACCTCCAAAGACATGCACCTGGGGATAGGTTGATTGGCAACACTAAATTGGCCCTAGTGTGTGAATGTTGTCTGTATATCTGTGTTGGCCCTGTGATGAAGTGGCGACTTGTCCAGGGTGTACCCCGCCCTCCGCCCGAATGCAGCTGAGATAGGGACAAGCAGTAGAAAATGGATGGATGGATGGACATCTTCACCAACTAATCCGCTCATTTGTCATTTTAGCTCGACATTTTGGACAATTGTCTGCTTGCAGGTGTAATAGCCAGGTGTCCCGATACTTTTGTGTTGTCCCTCCTTATTGTTTTCCACGTTCCTTCCCCTACCTCCTCTCTTCTCCATTTCCCCCCTCTAATAGCTGCCATACCTTTTCTGTTTTTAACGAGCAAAGCGTGGGATTAATGGTTGCCAGTGGAGGCAAACGGGCGTCCGGGGAGTTCACCTGTCAGGAGCCGGCGGCGTGCGCTTGCACGGCCTCTTAGCGGGCCGATGGATGTTGTTATGCAACTGGGAGAGACGTCGCCTCGGAGGTATGCTGGAAATGAAGATGAGGGGGCGTCGTCGCGTATGGACAGGAGGCGAGGACTATCTTAGTTCTGAGCAGTGCCATCAGTATCCACCTTGAGACTCATTTGGCGTCCTGATTGTCCGTGTGAGCGTCCCCCGTCCATTCTTCACAGCCTTTCTGTCTGTGAGGTCGTGCAGTAAACAAGCTGTGGTGTCACCTCATATTGAAACACTGAAAGTGTCCTACACAAAAATAGTAGGACTTCCCTATGCTTGTAATAACTGGTGGGAGGAGCAATCGCATCAATCTCATGTAAATAATGTTAAAAATAAGGTTAAAATTAAGACGGGACAGGTGCAGCATGATGTTTTGACGCAGCCCTGGTCTGCCAGAGCATAAGAAGACAGCGTTGCCAATTTAGGGACTTTGTGGCTACATTTGGCGAGTAATCAGACCCCTCTAGATCAGGGGTGTCAAACTCATTTTAGATCGGGGGCCACATGGAGAAAAATCTACTCCCAAGTGGTAAAATCACGGCACGATAACTAAAAAATAAAGACGCCTTCAGATTGTTTTCTTTGTTTAAAAATAGAACAACCACATTCTGAAAATGTACAAAATTATAATGTTGTTGGGGTTTTTTTACACTTACACTACCGTTCAAAAGTTTGGGGTCACCCAAACAATTTTGTGGAATAACCTTAATTTCTAAGAACAAGAATAGACTGTCGAGTTTCAGATGAAAGTTCTCTTTTTCTGGCCATTTTGAGCGTTTAATTGACCCCACAAATGTGATGCTCCAGAAAGTCAATCTGCTCAAAGGAAGGTCAGTTTTGTAGCTTCTGTAACGAGCTAAACTGTTTTCAGATGTGTGAACATGATTGCACAAGGGTTTTCTAATCATCAATTAGCCTTCTGAGCCAATGAGCAAACACATTGTACCATTAGAACACTGGAGTGATAGTTGCTGGAAATGGGCCTCTATACACCTATGTAGATATTGCACCAAAAACCAGACATTTGCAGCTAGAATAGTCATTTACCACATTAGCAATGTATAGAGTGTATTTCTTTAAAGTTAAGACTAGTTTAAAGTTATCTTCATTGAAAAGTACAGTGCTTTTCCTTCAAAAATAAGGACATTTCAATGTGACCCCAAACTTTTGAACGGTAGTGTACATGTTGTGGTTAATAGTGTTGTATCTTTATTTGTCGTTATTTATACTTTCTGAATAAATTACGTGATAATGTTCATCAGTCAACTCATTGGTGTTAATTTTCAATCTATCAAGATAAAAAAAATAATATCAAAATGAAATTACAGGATGTTATTTATGTAGTTTGCTCATTTTCCTCGACTGATGTACGAACATCATGTGGTTTATTTGTTTTTACATATGTAGCATCATCTACAAAGATACAAAGAATTGCTATTGTGACCTCTATTGGACACATTTAGAACAGCAGTTGTTTTCAGTAAAACATTTTGGCAAATTTTTATACTTAGCAAACTCATCCCGCGGGCCGGATCATACCTGTTTGCGGGCCTAATCCGGCCCGCAGGCCGTACGTTTGACACCCCTGTTCTAGCTACTCGTTTTCCAAAAAGCGACTAAAGACAAATCTAGTGAAAATACTTTTATAGACTTTTTGCTGCCGTGGGCCCTTCACTTGTTTTAAATCGCTCTTGTTTTGGAAATATGAAAAAAAAAGAAAGAAGCAATGGTTTGTATATTTCTAAACATATTTGTTTTGCTTTTCATCACTTAAGTCATGGCTAATTACCGTATTTTCCGGACCATAGAGCGCACTGGATTATAAGGCGCACTGCCGAGGAGCGGGTCTTGTCAAGTCTATTTTCATACAAAAGGCGCACCAGATTATAGGGCGCATTAAAGGTGGTGTGGCTTCATAGCTTACCAAAGTTGTACTGTAACATTTTGATGGATTTTTGAGCGCCGTGTGTAATATTCTATATTTTCAATGGAACATATAACATTTTGGTGTTGTTTACTTGAGTCATATTACAGTCTACACGTATCTCTTATGTGTGACTGCCATCTACTGGTCACACTTATCATTTCACCATGTACCAAATAAAATAGCTTCAAGGTCGGGTAAGCACAGCCATAATTATTCAGTATATTAGGCGCACGAATGAAAGGATTTTAAGTGCGCCTGATAGTCCGAAAAATACGGTACTCAAATGAACCCCCCACTCCCACAAGTACATTGCGGTCCTGTGGTACATATATTGTGTAGCGCTGCAGGCCTTAGGTAAACATGATGACGTAACACCCAAAAAAAACAAAACACTATGACAGTGCAGCGACCAGCGGTGAGTACTCAGGCCCCGGAAAAGTGGGTGTGTTTTTCTATCCTGGTGGGACCAGAAACCTGACGTTTGACTCCACCCTCGAAATCTAAAAGCATTGAAATTAATAGAAACTTTCCTCCTAATAGGCCTTATGATTTTTTTATTTCATGTTAAGAAAATGGTCCTCCTGAGGTCAATTTCCACGACGTTGGTGTGTGAAGTGTGTGTGGCGAGTGGTCACACACACAGTGTGTACTGCAGTGTGTGTGTGGGTCCCCACAAGGACATTTCTCCCGTGTTTGTGTGTCTTCCTTCCCACGTTTAAAGGAACACGCTGCACAAATTCATTCCTTGACTGTTGTGTGATATTTGATCAGCAGGTGGTGTTAATTGCCTCCAAAGCATGGTTGCGAGCTCGCGCTTAATCCTTACCTTTGACACTGAGCGCGGAATATCGGGAACCAGGGAGCTCGGCGGGGATCAAACACCGAGCTGAGCCGCAGCCTCTTGCGGGTCGTTGTTATCTGCATATGACATCTCCAAGGCCAGTTTATAGAAGCACTGACATTTTGCTTTAAAGGATGGAAATGTCAGTAGATAGATAGATAGATAGATAGATAGATAGATAGATAGATAGATAGATAGATAGATAGATAGATAGATAGAAAGATAGATAGATAGATAGATCGTATTGGCCGATAAGATATCAGCACAAATCATAGCATATGCTTTTATTTTTTAGTAGTGTGGAATGTTAGAAAAGGCTTTATCGAATGAAATGAGTCAAACAGAGAACAATGGTAGGTATGAAAAACAGTATTATATTTATGCTGTCTTTAAGTTGAAGTGGAGTGGTATTTGATTCATTTGGCAACACCGAGTGGTCACAATAAAAGATTAAGTTTGGCTCATGATGCCGTAAGTTGAATGATGCGGACACGCTTGTTACTGGATACTTTCTAATACGTTTCTGAACTGGAGACTTTGTAATTAATATGCAACTATAATTATTTGATACTTGTATTTTAGACTGCAATATTGTTTAATTGAGGAGACTTTGTTACAGTCTGTGTGTGTTTCTCAAACCCCAAGATGCAGAGATGGCAGACGAAGTGCAGGTAAAAGATTGTAGATGCAAGACAATATCATCTGATATATATATATCATTATTTTTTTATCAGACCGATATCAATATAGGATTGGGACACCCATAGTAAAAGGCAACATCTAATGTCCCGCAATTTGGAGGTAAATACACATTTTTGGTAGCACAAAGGTTGCAAATGGTGGTGATAACCATAGAACAAGAAATGGGACTTACCTGCAATTTCGACAAAAGAGTTTTTGGTAGCGTAGAAGTAAAAATAATTGACTCAAGTGCTTTTTATTTGGCTTTTTTCCCCCAGTTTTTTTTTGGGGGGGGGGGGGGGTAGGACATGATGACAACCATGAAACAAGATAAGGAATTGCAAGGTAAGAATGTCGGAAGCCAAACGTATCGTCATGCAATTTGGAGTCAAACCAGCATTTTCGATTGCTTAGTATCAAATAAGCTTTTTAAAAAATCAAAAAGAGTATTTAAAAAAAAATATACGTATATCAAAGGATCCATTTTGGCGGCGACCTTTTTCATTTTTTTTTTTCATTTTCAAAACAAAACCATACAAAGGAAAAAAAAAGGTCACCACGTCAGATTTGGGATATTAGCATATTTCTTTAGTAATAGTGTTTTTTAAATTTGCCGTGGGGATGTTAACAAATTTTACGTGGGACAAAAATGCCCCCCTGGACCACGCTTTTGTCTCCCCTGCATTATGCACGGTAAGTGATTGACAACATGTTTCTGGCTAGAATGTGCTTGCTAAAATTACTTCCTTAATAAAGGTTGTATGATGGCCACAGCTTGACTCTGGAACTGACTATTTCTCTTCATCCTGTAATTCCACTGCCATTTTAACACCAGTAGTCTTTACTAAGCTTATGATATAATACATTTTCCATATTAATTCTGCTCATCTTTGCTAATCTTTCATATTTGGGTTGTGTTGTGACAAATACTCAGGTATTAGCTTACTCGAGACATGTTTAATATCCCTTCATCCCATTTATATATCTTTAACGCCATTCAAATTGATAACCCACTGTGGGTGGACGCATGCATTCAACCCTCACGCAATGCAAATAACATTCAAACGCTGCATAGAATTAACTTCAATTTATCTGCTGCGCCGCTTTCCCAGTCTTTGTGTTGCTGCTGAGTGCAATTTAATTACCTGCCTTAGCACACACAGAACTGCTGGGTATGCAACTAATTTAGATCTTGTTTGAAGGGTAAACAAATGTGTCGTCTCCCTGCAGAGGAAGAGGAGGAGGCCGCTTGCTTCCTGTCACCAAACACAGCAGAGCCTCTCACATGTTGACGGCATTGACTCCATTCAATGTTTCATCAGAGCGACTTGATCACGCTTTCGTTTGAAATCCCATAATCCGCAGTGTGAAGAACCAAAGGCAGAGCAGTATTAATAATACGAACGATGGAAAAGATAGATTTGGAGACTTCAAGATGGCTAATTTTGGAGCTTCACAACATTTTGCACAAAAAATAAAATTCCATGGCTGCATTGTGGATAAGTTCAAGTGGAGTTCAGTTTAGTGTCAGTGCACAAACTTCTCCACCAACTCGCTCCTTTTGTCAACTTTCAGTTTTTGTTTTTTTCACTTATATGATCCCACATATACTGGATAAGTGTGAGCCTATTAAACTATGGTGATTTGTTGCAGAACTGTCATACAGTGATACACAATCAATCAGGAAAATATACACACAAAAAACGCAAATCCTCATGAAAGCTTAAACTTATCACCTGTAAACAAATAACAGTAACTTTATATAAGGGGAAAAACGGATTGACTTCACTATATTCAAGTCAATAAATTGTTGCAAAACGTGCATTCTACAAACCCCGTTTCCATATGAGTTGGGAAATTGTGTTAGATGTAAATATAAACGGAATACAATGATTTGCAAATCATTTTCAACCCATATTCAGTTGAATATGCTACAAAGACAACATATTTGATGTTCAAACTGATAAACTTTTTTTTTTTTTTGCAAATAATCATTAACTTTAGAATTTGATGCCAGCAACACGTGACAAAGAAGTTGGGAAAGGTGGCAATAAATACTGATAAAGTTGAGGAATGCTCACCAAACACTTATTTGGAACATCCCACAGGTGAACAGGCAAATTGGGAACAGGTGGGTGCCATGATTGGGTATAAAAGTAGATTCCATAAAATGCTCAGTCATTCACAAACAAGGATGGAGCGAGGGTCACCACTTTGTCAACAAATACGTGAGCAAATTGTTGAACAGTTTAAGAAAAACCTTTCTCAACCTGCTATTGCAAGGAATTTAGGGATTTCACCATCTAGGTCCGTAATATCCTCAAACGGGTTCAGAGAATCTGGAGAAATCACTGCACGTAAGCAGCTAAGCCCGTGACCTTCGATCCCTCATGCTGTACTGCATCAACAAGCGACATCAGTGTGTAAAGGATATCACCACATGGGCTCAGGAACACTTCAGAAACCCACTGTCAGTAACTACAGTTGGTCGCTACATCTGTAACTGCAAGTTAAAACTATCCTATGCAAGGCGAAAACCGTTTATCAACAACACCCAGAAACGCCGTTGGCTTCGCTGGGCCTGAGCTCATCTAAGATGGACTGATACAAAGTGGAAAAGTGTTCTGTGTTCTGACGAGTCCGCATTTCAAATTGTTTTTTGAAACTGTGGACGTTGTGTCCTCCGGACTAAAGAGGAAAAGAACCATCCGGATTGTTATAGGCGCAAAGTTCAAAAGCCAGCATCTGTGATGGTATGGGGGTGTATTAGTGCCCAAGACATGGGTAACTTACACATCTGGGAAGGCGCCATTAATGCTGAAAGGTACATACAGGTTTTGGAGCAACATATGTTGCCATCCAAGCAACGTTACCATGGACGCCCCTGCTTATTTCAGCAAGACAATGCCAAGCCACGTGTTCCATCAACGTGGCTTCATGGTAAAAGAGTGCGGGTACTAGACTGGCCTGCATGTAGTCCAGACCTGTCTCCCATTGAAAATGTGTGGCGCATTATGAAGCCTAAAATACCACAACGGAGACCCCCGGACTGTTGAACAACTTAAGCTGTACATCAAGCAAGAATAGGAAAGAATTCCACCTGAGAAGCTTAAAAAATGTGTCTCCTCAGTTCCCAAACGTTTACTGAGTGTTGTTAAAAGGAAAGGCCATGTAACACAGTGGTGAACATGCTCTTTCCCAACTACTTTGGCACGTGTTGCAGCCATGAAATTCTAAGTTAATTATTATGTGCAAAAAAAAATAAAGTTTATGAGTTTGAACATCAAATATCTTGTATTTGTAGTGCATTCAATTGAATATGGGTTGAAAAGGATTTGCAAATCATTGTAGTCCGTTTATATTTACATTTAACCCAATTTCCCAACTCATATGGAAACAGGGTTTGTAAATGCATTTCATTTACTATTTTGTATTATTTTCTAGTTTTGCTCTTTAAATGTTTTTGAATGTATTTTATAACTAATATAACTAATTTATTATACATATATGTATTTATATATGACGCCTTTTAACAACAAGCACAGTTGAAAACAAAGCTGTATATAATACAATTGATTTAATGACACAAATATAAATGTGTATATAAAATAATATTCATATTTAAAAAACATTTTTTTTAAAAGCTAGTGGGAACTTTTGTAAGAATGTGTATTTATCATCATGAAATAAATACAGATTAGTGAATTAATTTGTAGTCCAGCAGTCAAATTGAAGAAAACTCCATCATAAATGCCATTCTTTGAACCCCAAAAAGTTGTTTGGAAGCAATAAAATAGTATAAATGAAACTAAAAAGCTTTATTTATTATAAGTTATAAATAAATGTAACAAGTGTGTTTAGCTTTGTTAAAATGTCCACAAAAATTACAGCCCGATTTCAGGTGTTTTGGAGTGGACTGCCAGGTGAATGGCATTGTGGGTAATCGAATCTTCTACAGCTGTACACTTAAACTGTTGAGAAATTATCCGACAGTACGGGATGAAATTGGGTTTATTTTTTATTAAACTAAACAAATAACAAAAAAAATAGGCAGCTTTTTGCCCTCACTGTACATAAGACTACCAAAGCAAGCCATTAGCTACGTCAAGCTAGCTTCTTAGCTAGCAAAATGGCAGCTCAAGTTGACCACCGAGGACCGAATCAATCCAGGGGCCGTTGCTACGATGTCAGGAACCAACCAGGAGCCATTGAGACCTGAAATAAGAAGCTACTACTTCATCACATAATTTACGGCTAAAGAGGTAAGGGACGAGCGGTAGAAAATGGATGGATTAAGGTATTTAGCAAGTGTAATGCTAGCAATCAACAGGTGCAATGTTGGGCGGACACATTCGGTGTACATTCATCAATATAAGTTGAATGGTGATGGTGGATGAATGACTGTTGGACAGTTAAACAAGGTAAGTGTCTATTTGTTTATTCATACATTCAGAATAATATAATTGTGTGCACTATCATGAAAGTGAGGTAGTGGGAATTTCATGTACAGTACAGGCAAAGTTTGGACACGCCTTCTCATTCAATGCGTTTTCTTTATTTTCATGACTATTTACATTGTAGATTGTCATTGAAGGCATCAAAACTATGAATGAACACATGTGGAGTTATGTACTTAACAAAAAATGGTGAAATAACTGAAACATGTTTTATATTCCAGTTTCTTCAAAATAGCCACCGTTTGCTCTGATTACTTTTTTGCACACTCTTGGCATTCTCTCAATGAGCTTCAAGAGATAGTCACCTGAAATGGTTTTCACTTCACAGGTGTGCTTGAAGCTCATCGAGAGAATGCCAAGAGTGTGCAAAGCAGTAATGAGAGCAAAGGGTGGCTATTTTGAAGAAACTAGAATATAAAACATCCATCCATCCATTTTCTACCGCTTGTCCCTTTTGGGGTCGCGGGGGGTGCTGGAGCCTATCTCAGCTGCATTCGGGCGGAAGGCGGGGTACACCCTGGACAAGTCGCCACCTCATCACAGGGCCAACACAGAGAGACAGACAACATTCACAGACTAGGGCCAATTTAGTGTTGCCAATCAATTATCCCCAGGTGCATGTCATTGGAGGTGGGAGGAAGCCAGAGTACCCGGAGGGAACCTACGCAGACACGGGGAGAACATGCAAACTCCACACAGAAAGATCCCGAGCCCGGGATTGAACTCAATATAAAACATGTTTTCAGTTATTTCACCTTTTTTTGTTAAGTACATAACCCCACATGTGTCCATTCATAGTTTTGATGCCTTCAGTGACAATCTACAATGCAAATAGTCATGAAAATAAAGAAAACGCATTGAATGAGGAGAAGGCGTGTCCAAACTTTTGGCCTGTACTATATGTTGTGCACAGCAAAGCCAAAAAACAATCCAGAGTGTTGCTTTCACTTGCAAATTATAAAAAAATTGATGATTGTATCTGCTTTTGACACGCGACCACTTTTGGCTTCTACCAAGTTTGAAATTGTAAGCTGGGAAACTCTTGAAATTGCTTATGAGCATTTAGGACAGACCAGAAATAACCCACTAAATTACTTCACTGACAATTTCCCTTTCCTTTTGACATTAAGCAAGTTCAGGTAATGGCAATATAACAATGTAAACAGGAAGTTTATTTTGAATGTCCGATTTTGGTCTGCGACAAGCAAGCTTGTCTTTCAGGACTTAACTTTGGCGCAGGGCCGTCCCTAGGTTTGAAGAACAGGGGGGGCTTAGCCCTCCGGAGGTTCCTGTGATGCGAGCGTACGAGCGAAACATTTTTGCACTTGCAAGATTTTGTTGCTCACAACTTTTTGGCACTGTACTAGAACTACACAACAATGGATACATCTAAGTGGTTGAAAGTGGAAGTGGGAGAAAGCTGCAGTCATCTTTAGTAAGCATGAAATGGCCCAAACACATAAGGACAGTGTTGTTGCAGGGAAAAGCTAGCTGGCAACTTGCAAACAGGGAAACGTTGCACAGATGATAGCAGTGTAAACACACTTGCACAGGAGTACAGCTTTGACCAGAAAACAGAGGAGGTTTTGGTGGAAAGAAACTTTCTTGCCTGGAAAATATTTTTTTGCTTACAAATTATTGTTACTGTTTTACAATTACGCAGCAAATACTGAAGAAATCGAATATTGTTAGTTTACTGTCATTACTGTAACGGGTATTTAAGGCGTTTAGACCACAGGTGTCAAATTCTAGGCCCACTGGCCACACCTGGCCAGTAGGGATGGGTGATATGGACTATCACAATAACCTGCCATTGATGGTGAAAACGATTACAGTGAAGAAACAAAACACCCATAAAACTCCACCTTTTTGTCAGTGCATCCAGTCTTCAGAGCCCCCAAAACACTACCCTAAAAAACACTAAGGCTATTAAAGGCCTACTGAAAGCCACTACTACCGACCACGCAGTCTGATAGTTTATATATCAATGATGAAATCTTAACATTATAACACATGCCAATACGGCTGGGTTAACTTATAAAGTGACATTTTAAATTTGCCGCTAAACTTCCGGTTCGAAACGCCTCTGAGGATGACGTATGCGTGTGACGTAGCCCGGCGAACACGGGTATGCCTTCCACATTGAAGCCGATACGAAAAAGCTCTGTTTTCATTTCATAATTCCACAGTATTCTGGACATCTGTGTTCGTGAATCTGTTTCAATCATGTTCATTGCATTATGGAGAAGGAAGCCAAGCAAGCAAAGAAGAAAGTTGTCGGTGCAAAATGGACGTATTTTTCGAACGTAGTCCGCCACAACAGTACACAGCCGGCGCTTCTTTGTTTACATTCCCGAAAGATGCAGTCAAGATAGAAGAACTCGGATAACAGAGACTCTAACCAGGAGGACTTTTGATTTGGATACACAGACGCCTGTAGAGAACTGGGACAACACAGACTCTTACCAGGATTACTTTGATTTGGATGACAAAGACGCAGACGTGCTACTGTGAGTATGCAGCTTTGGCTTTTTTTTGCGTATGTACGTAACTTTTTTAAAATATATAAGCTTTATGAACCTTGGGTTAGGTGAACGGTCTTTTGGGCTGAGTGATTGTGTGTGTTGATCATGTGTTTGAATTGTATTGGCGTGTTCTATGGAGCTAGGAGCTAGCAGAGGAGCTAGGAACTAGCATAACACGTACCGTACCGTACGTGCGCGTCACGTACGTAACTTTTTAAAAATATATAAGCTTTATGAACCTTGGGTTAGGTGAACGGTCTTTTGGGCTGAGTGATTGTGTGTGTTGATCAGGTGTTTGAATTGTATTGGCGTGTTCTATGGAGCTAGGAGCTAGCAGAGGAGCTAGGAGCTAGCATAACAAACACGCAGGTGTTATTATGCAGGATTAATTTGTGGCATATTAAATATAAGCCTGGTTGTGTTGTGGCTAATAGAGTATATATATGTGTTGTGTTTATTTACTGTTGTAGTCATTCCCAGCTGAATATCAGGTACCGTGAGTATGCAGCCTTGGCTGCTAAACATTCGATAACTTGACCGTATGTGCGCGTCACGTACGTAACTTTTTAAAAATATATAAGCTTTATGAACCTTGGGTTAGGTAAACGGTCTTTTGGGCTGAGTGATTGTGTGTGTTGATCAGGTGTTTGAATTGTATTGGCGTGTTCTATGGAGCTAGGAGCTAGCAGAGGAGCTAGGAGCTAGCATAACAAACACGCAGGTGTTTTTATGCAGGATTAATTTGTGGCATATTAAATATAAGCCTGGTTGTGTTGTGGCTAATAGAGTATATATATGTGTTGTGTTTATTTACTGTTGTAGTCATTCCCAGCTGAATATCAGGTCACCCCCGGCTCTCACAGCATCTTCCCTATCTGAATAGCTTCAACTCCCCACTAGTCCTTCACTTGCACTTTACTCATCCACAAATCTTTCATCCTCGCTCAAATTAATGGGGAAATTGTCGCTTTCTCGGTCCGAATCTCTCTCACTTCATGCGGCCATCATTGTAAACAATAGGGAACTTTGCGTATATGTTCAACTGACTACGTCACGCTACTTCCGGTAGGTGCAAGGCTTTTTTTTATCAGATACCAAAAGTTGCAATCTTTATCGTCGTTGTTCTATACTAAATCCTTTCAGCAAAAATATGGCAATATCGCGAAATGATCAAGTATGACACATAGAATAGATCTGCTATCCCCGTTTAAATAAAAAAAATTCATTTCAGTAGGCCTTTAAACTACATGTATTAAATTTAAATAGCACACCTACCTACTGTAGTAGTGTGCTTTGCTTATTACATGGTATGGAAGTTATTTTTCTGTCAGCAATATTATAGGCATCAATATTATGAGTTTGCTTCGGTCGCGTAACGACGAATAATGATGACTTTTATGATGACGCTTATGATATATGTTATTGATGTAAATTATTCACCGAAATAGACAGATACAAAATAAATAGTTGACAATCAGTTGTCATCCCAGTGAGAGCAGAAATTGTACAGTAAGTGTTTGATTATGTCTGTTGTCTCCCACGAACTGTGGCCTGAGTAGTAGTCAGTCTTGTTGTTGAAGTAAATAGCGAATGTTGTGATGTGTCGATGAAATCAATGTGCAGCCGTATGCCTAAAATGATCAAAATACGTAAACATTACATGTTATTATGAATGTGCCTGTTACTACATTACATATATACTTACAGCGTGTATATACACTTTTATGGAGGTGTTCGGATGTTTTTGAGAACGCTTTATAGACGGAGTAGAGCAACTCCCATTACCTCCATTGTTAGCTGACGTTTATTAGCGTGTATATACAAGTTACTGTATGTGTGCTTGTCTCACATAAGGATTGTGAATGATAGACAAAATTCCAAAAATGTGCAGTTCCCCTTTAAAAAGCTCACATGGCTCTACTTGCTACTGATTCTCCTTCATTAAGGTACAATACTGTCACGTCCGTCTCACGTCCCGCTCATTAAATACGAGTGGTGATCACGCCAGCATCTGTTCTCAATGGGTAATAGGCTAGAAAATGCTTTATGCTTGCGTTGTTTTTTGTTTGGAACTAGAGCTGAAACGATTCCTCGAGTAATTCGATTACAAAATATATTCGAGGAATGTTCTCTGCCTCGAGACGTCGTAAAAAAATTTTTACGCCATTTTACCTCGTTTAATAAACAGTAGTCAAAGCTCACATTTCGCACGGACTGTTTAGGTATTGCACAGCGTGTTTACGTCACAGATCATACGCCCCCTGCACTGCACAACACCGCTCTTTTAAATGTGCTTGAGTTTAGATAACTTTTTCGCCAACATAACTCGCAATGGCAGACGCCGCAGAAAGCAGTGGACAAGAGCACATCTTTACATGTATAATTAAACCTTAATTAAGCAAAAATATGATTTATTTGATTAATCGATCGGGATATTCGATAGAATACTCGATTACTAAAATATTCGATAGCTGTAGCTCTATTTGAAACCATTCAAATCGCAAAAGAGATAGGTGATCAAGAAGGGCGGAAAAGTACAGTATTTTTCGAACTATAAGTCGCGGTTTTTTTCATAGTTTGGCCGGGGGTGCGACTTATACTCAGGAGCGACTTATGTGAGAAATTATTAACACGTTACCGTAAAATATCAAATAATATTATTTAGCTCATTCACGTAAGAGACTAGACGTATAAGATTTCATCAGATTTAGCGATTAGGAGTGACAGATTGTTTGGTAAACGTATAGCATGTTCTAAATGTTATAGTTATTTGAATGACTTTTACCATAATATGTTACGTTAACATACCAGGCACGTTCTCAGTTGGTTATTTATGCGTCAAATAACGTACACTTATTCAGCCTGTTGTTCACTATTCTTTATTTATTTTAAATTGCCTTTCAAATGTCTATTCTTGGTGTTGGGTTTTATCAAATAAATTTCCCCCAAAAATGCGATTTATACTCCAGTGCGACTTATCTATGTTTTTTTCCTTCTTTATTATGCATTTTCGGCCGGTGCGACTTATAGTCTGAAAAATACAGTACAAGATTTTCAAAACGACAAAAAAAGTGGCACGCACTCCAGTCCTGCAGAGCAGAGTCGAAGAATGCACAAGTTTTCAGTGATCACTTCGTTAAAGGTTTGTTTGATATACTTTTAACGTTTAGAGTTTCCCATTTGAGTATTATCTTGATATTATTTGTATTTCCTAAAACACATTTTTGCTACGAGTGTTTTGAAAAGCACCAACTTTCTGTGAGGAAAAACCTGAAAGAGTAACATTTTTACCAAAGGCAACAATCATAAATGAAGCTTTCAGCATGTACACAATGTTGACATTTACAGTTATATTGTGATAAAGACAGGGAAAACATTCGTTCTCATCAACAGCGTGTTCAACAGTATCAACAAACATGGAGGTATACACAAAGTTAAATCATGAAATGCAATCGTACCCAAGCAAAAATAGTATTGATATCAATTTCCTTGACCCAGCCACACGCCAAGAAGTTGTAGACCTCCATGCTTTTCCAAGTTTTCATATGTTCTGTCATATATAAAGATGTCTGGATGTGTATGATTTTTGCGGAAAGATTTAGGACCCTTGTGTACTCAGAATTATAATTTACGTGCTGCTTGCTGCACAACAGCAATCTTGGCTTGGTTGACCGCCACAGTTTTTCACTTGTTAAAAGAAGTGACGTCACGGAATACAAGCAATTTCTCGTACAGCACATGATCAGTTGAAGTACCTGGCGCTCTGATTGGTCAATCAGATTGGCTGGCTGTAATATTTGAGGAAACATGGCTCGAGATAAACACACATGCTAGTGTGAGCTCTGGACACTGCAGTGTTATACATAACAAACTCCATATGGAGGCAGTACTCACTTTTCTTGTTGCCCTCATGTGTTTTCTTATCAACATTGGAAAGCCTGAGCTGTTGCTTTGCAATGGGAAAGGGGCATAACACAAAATTTATAGCTACTTTAAAAACATAATTTCCCTCCTCAAATGTGCTTAAATACAAAACCTAAAACCAGTGAAGATGGCACATTGTGTAAATGGTAAATAAAAACAGAATACAATGACTTGCAAATCCTTTTAAAATTGTATTCAATTGGAATAGACTGCAAAAACAAGATATTTAATGTTCAAACTAAGAAACTTCTTTTTTTGTGTGCAAATAATCATTAACTTAGAATTTAATGCCAGAAACACATTGCAAAAAAGTTGGCACAGAGGCATTTTTACCACTGTGTTACATCGCCTTTTCTTTTAACAACACTCAGTAAACGTTTGGGAACTGAGAAGACCAGTTTTTGAAGTTTTTCACGTGGAATTTTTTCCATTCTTGCTTGATGTACAGCTTAAGGTTTTCAACAGCCCGCGGTCTCCGTTGTCGTATTTGACGCTTCACAATGTGCCACACATTTTCAATGGGAGACAGGTCTGGACTACAGGCATGCCAGTCTAGTACCTGCACGCTTTTACTACGAAGCCTCGCTGTTCTAACACGTGCAGAATGTGGCTTGGCATTGTCTTGCTAAAAAATAAGCAGGGGCGTCCATGAAAAAGACGTTACTTGAATGGCAACATATGTTGCTCCAAAACCTGTATGTACCTTTCAGCATTAATGGTGCCTTCACAGATGTGTAAGTTACCCATGCCTTGGGCACTAATACACCCCCATACCATTGCCTAGAACAGGCGCAAATGGTTCTTTTCCTCTTTGGTCTGGAGGACACAACGTCCACAGTTTCCAAAAAACATTTGAAATGTGGACTCGTCAGACCACAGAACACTTTTTCACTTTGCATCAGTCCATCTTAGATGAGCTCGGGCCCAGCGAAGCTGGCGGCGTTTCTGGGTGTTGTTGATAAATGGCTTTGGCTTTGTACAGTAGTGTTTTAACTTGCACATACAGATGTAGCGACGAACTGTAGTTACTGACAGTAGTTTTCTGAAGTGTTTCTGAGCCCATGTGGTGATATCCTTTACACACTGGTGTCGCTTTTTGATGCAGTACCGCCTGAGGGATAGAAGGTCACGGGCATTCAATGTTGGTTTTCAGCCTTGCCGCCATTTCTCTAGATTTTCTGAACCTTTTGATGAATTTACGTACAGTAGATGGTGAAATCCCTAAATTCCTTACAATAGCTCGTTGAGAAATGTTGTTTTTAAACTGTTTGACCATTTGCTCACGCATTTGTTCACAAAGTGGTGACCCTCTCCCCATCCTTGTTTGTGAATGACTGAGCATTTCATGGAAGCTGCTTTTATATCCAATCATGGCACCCACCTTTTCCCAATTAGCCTGTTCACCTGTGGGATGTTCCAAATAAGTGTTTGGTGAGCATTCCTCAACTTTCTCAGTTTTTTTTGCCACTTGTGCCAGCTTTTTTGAAACATGTTGCAGGCATCAAATTCCAAATGAGCTAATATTTGCAAAAAATAACAGTTTACCAGTTCCAACAGTGAGTATCTTGTCTTTGCAGTGTAATCAATTTAATATACCGTATTTCCTTGAATTGCCGCCGGGAATATAGTATGCGCATGCCTAGAATTACTGCCGGGTCAAACTTGTTTTGCAAAATAATTAGCGCATGCTTAGCTTTACCGCCGGCTCAGATTAACGCTTCGTTTCGCAAAATATTATTTTTATTAGCGCAGGTCTAGAATTTACGCCGGGTCAAACTCGTCACGTCACGAGTGACACTTCACCTGTCATCATTTTCAAAATGGAGGAGGCTGATTTCAACAATTTAAAATCGCATAAAGGGAAGAAGATTAAGAGCTATTCAGTAGGATTTAAGGTCCAAGCTATTGAATATGCTAAAAAGAACAGTATGCAGCTATGTTTTATTAATATACCGTAGCTGCGTGTGTCAAATATGAGTCATTAAATTACTCCTGTCTCCTGGTGGTAGAGGGCGCTAGTGATCCTTCTTGCGACTACCGGTACTCGGCTGAAGAAGAAGTGACAACAAGCAGCGACAACAAGCAGCAACAGCTTTAGCAGCGATCGTTAAATTTTTCCTCTCGCTTGCACTTTTAACATGGAGGTTTACATATCTAAAATAAAACAGTTTTCTAAACTGGATTTTCAATCGAAGCAGGAGGTAATAATTAAAGGAATATCCCCAATCGAGCAGAGGTGTGGACTCGAGTCACATGACTTGGACTCGAGTCAGACTCGAGTCATGAATTTGATGACTTTGGACTCGACTTGACAAAATGTAAAGAGACTTGCAACTCGACTTAGACTTTAACATCAATGACTTGTGACTTCAGTTGGACTTGAGCCTTTTGACTTGACATGACTTGCTACTTTCCCCAAAACCCAAAGATTAAAAAGTTATTTGGAAGCGCGCCGCTCCATATTTTTCCTTGTCTTCGTCTGTGTCTATCAGCGTGTTGTTCCTGTCAGCTGGTGTGCTCTCAGTACAACAGCCAATCAAATTAGATCTACGCTGTTTTCATCCCACAGCTCTCATCCAATCAAATTGCAGGACAACCAATGAAGAAGAATTGTCAAACAATGCGGCAGTGAGAAACAATTATGCCAAAGATAATTTCGTTCGGGTATTAAAACTACTACTCGGTCAACAAAAAACGAATAGCCCTATGCAAATCATGCAGTTCGCATATTATAGACGAAGACGTAACAACTTCCAACTTCGTTCGACATTTGAAGTTGCACAAAGAAGGGCAAGTTTTGAATGTAAGCTAACGTTTATTGGCTAAGTAACGTGACTTTTATTTGCTGTGTAGTTAAATCAGTGAGGCTGTAAACTCACTGCTAACGTTATAACCATAGACATCTTATAAGGGTACGCAGCATGGAGCGCTACTGCCTACAGGCGCAGACGAGACGCGGGGCCGCCATCTTGGAGTGGTGATCCGCTCCACTAGTGCAATTCATTTGGCAGGAGCAATGAACTGTCAGCGCATTTAATTCATCTTACCTCACTGAATACCACTGATTTTCACGCGCTTTTTTGTCATACGTGTAGCTATGATAAAGGACACATGTTTTGGCGTGTTTTATTATTCATAGTTTGCTTAACAGTAATATAATATTCTTATACGCTATAAGTGACCAGACGTCCAAGATCAAAACTGGGAATATAATCCCAGAGAAGGGGGAAAAAAACGGTCAGCTATTTTTAAATTGAAGAAACAATATGATTAGGTTATATATACATGCGTATATCCTACATAAACAATGTATGAATACATTAGATATGTATATATCTTATAGACTGTATCTCTGTTGCTGCAGCAGCAGAGAGTTTATTCTGTCTTGACACTTTGTATTGATATTTTGTATTACATTCTTCCCTTAAATAATCATGTTTACAGTCATTGTTTTATATGTATTTTTTATGTACACTACCGTTCAAAAGTTTGGGGTCACCCAAACAATTTTGTGGAATAGCCTTCATTTCTAAGAACAAGAATAGACTGTCGAGTTTCAGATGAAAGTTCTCTTTTTCTGGCCATTTTGAGCGTTTAGTTGACCCCACAAATGTGATGCTCCAGAAACTCAATCTGCTCAAAGGAAGGTCAGTTTTGTAGCTTCTGTAACGAGCTAAAGTGTTTTCAGATGTGTGAACATGATTGCACAAGGGTTTTCTAATCATCAATTAGCCTTCTGAGCCAATGAGCAAACACATTGTACCATTAGAACACTGGAGTGACAGTTGCTGGAAATGGGCCTCTATACACCTATGTAGATATTGCACCAAAAACCAGACATTTGCAGCTAGAATAGTCATTTACCACATTAGCTATGTATAGAGTGTATTTCTTTAAAGTTAAGACTAGTTTAAAGTTATCTTCATTGAAAAGTACAGTGCTTTTCCTTCAAAAATAAGGACATTTCAATGTGACCCCAAACTTTTGAACGGTAGTGTATGTCGCTTTGGATAAAAGCGTCTGCCAAATACTTAAACATAAATAAACACCTGAAAGTCTTTATATCAGCTAAAACCACCAATCTGTTTCACTGGATTCAGAATAAAACCAAATTCTGTCTTACCCAACAATGTTAGTATTTAAATATTGTTACTTGAAGACTTATTCCTGGTTACAATTATACTGTTAAGAAAGTATTGTCTTATATTTTGCCTAAAATGAGAATGCATCATAATCAGTGGCGGCTGGTGAATTTTGTTTTAGGTGGGGCTGAAAGTTTGTAAACTAAACCCCTGTAAGGGGGTCATCCTCCCCCAGAAGATGTATTTGTGATTTTCACATACAAATATTAAAGATCTTTGCTCCTTCTCAACTCTGTGGTAATATTATTTTCATAAAATACAATAATGTTAAATCTTACTTGTGAAAAGTAATCACCCGATTCCTATTTTCAACAGTCCGCTCATTTGAGTAGGAAAACGCTGAACACCAGCCCGGCATCTATGTTTTCTACCTGTCAACTGTCAGTTTAGGTTTCTCGCCGGCTCCTCGTCACCACTTTAAGATGGCGGCCAAATTGCTCGTGTCACAGCAGCCAATGCTGCGTCTACTTATAAGATGTCTATGGTTATAACGTCATTGCAAACACGGCAATATGTTGCGTCCACTGCAGTTCGCTACCTTATTCATACTTTTTGTCAAGTGATTTTTTTTAAGCAGGGCTGCATGAGGTACCTATACGTTACGTTAGTCGATGTATCACACACAGTAACGTAACGTTAGACGGCGATCAGCAGCACCGCGTATTTTAGCCACCGACAAAAAGACAAACATAGTCAAATAAAGGTCAGTAAAATGTATATTATATTAAGAATATGTGTACATATTGCATAGGGCCCTGACATCTAAAAAGTACAACTCTGTTCATTGTTTTCTTCATGTTTTTGTTATGTTTTTCACGTGTACGCACACATCAACACACATACAGTATGAGATGAGATCAATGAGATAAGGTAAGAACAGGATAGAAACTGCTGTGGAACTAGTTACAATGAAATATGCCATGGAAATACAATGTTAACACTTTTGTGCAAATAAGTACAGTTGCACTTGTTTTTTCAAATGTGTTTAATCTGTAAAGGAATGAGTTAAATGTTTAAAATGACTGGTTAATAGTGCTATTATGAAGTGCAATGTCAGCACTATTTTTTTTCCTGCAATTTCAAATGCACTTGTTTTAATAAATAAATACAGCGTTTTAAAAGCATACACAATGTGTGTAAATATATTAGTCTGTGGTTAAAAGGACTTGAAAGGACTCAAAATTCAAAATGCAGGACTTGGGACTTGACTTGAGACTTTCCAGTCTTGACTTTGGACTTGACTCGGGACTTGCCTGTCTTGACTCGGGACTTGACTCGAGACTTGAGGGCAAAGACTTGAGACTTACTTGTGACTTGCAAAGCAATGACTTGGTCCCACCTCTGCCATCGAGACAGAAAGACTGTTAAAACTGAAGAAAGATAAGGAAGACTTCTATAAACAAGTTATCGATGCTTTTGTTCAGAAGCAGCTGCGCATGGACTTCATTTATAAGTAAAGGTAAGACCATAATAACTTTTTTTTTTAATTAAATGTGCTTTTCATGATGGTATCCGTACATCACACTCAAAGCGCAGGCCTAAATTTACCTCATACCTTTGGTAAGTGCCGGAGTGAGAAGAGGTTTTAAAATAATTAGCGCATGCTTGCCTATACCGCATGCCTTTGGTAAGCGCCGGAGTGAGAAGAGGTTTTAAATTAATTGTATGTGGGCTCTGTACCGAGGATGTCGTTGTGGCTTGTGCAGCCCTTTGAGCCTCTTGTGATTTAGGGTTATATAAATAAACATTGATTGATTGATTGATAATTAATTGTCCCGGCGCCAATCCAAGGAAATACGGTAGGTTGAAAAGGATTTGTAAATCATTGTATTCTGTTTTTATTTACCATTTACACAAAGTGCCAACTTCACTGGTTTTGGGTTTTTTACATACTTGTGTAATTTCAGGGACGTTCTGCTGTATTTATTATTTTCCTAAACTACTGTTAGAGGGAGGGGAGGCAGAGAGCGAGGGGTGTTAGACAAATTACATACAGACTTTTTGAATCAAGTGTCAGGGCCCCCTAGCTTCCTCCTCACTCCTCCTCCTCTCCCACTAGGTCAAAGACACCCTCAGCATGACGGAGCAAACACTGCCCACATGGCCTGAGGATTCACCGCTGCGCTTTCCACCGTGAATAACACGGAATATAGCTCAGATGACGGCAACGGTAAAAACGCCACTGCGAAGGTCATTCAGCGAGCATGTGAAAGTCTCCAGCAATAAGGCTTGGGATGTCTTCTGGAGGACTGCAAGGGAAAGGAGGCTGTGGGGTGAGTTGGGATGGACTGTTTGGTGTGACAACATGGGAAGCACAGTTTGTGCAAGGCTTCAACAACTTGGGTGGTAGTGAAATGTGCATCGATTTAAAATACATATATATATATATATATATATATATATATATATATATATATATATATATATATATATATATATATATATACTGTATATATAATATGTATATACTGTATATATTATATATATATAAATTAGGGCTGTCAAATGGTTACAATATTTAATCGTGATTAATCACAGTTTGTTCATAGTTAACTCAAAATTAACCGTGATAAATCGCAGATAGACATAATTGTTTGTACCCTCTACCCAGATAATTACTTGTTGTTCAAGTTCATCGTATTCAAATCGTTGCATGACAATATTTTAACCTTTAACCATTAATAAAATTAAATTTTCAGCCTGTTAAACATTCCGTAATTGAGGACTATCAACCAAGTTATAAAAAAAACACTATTTCTGCCTGTCGCCATCTCATCGTTGCCACCACAGCCTGGGGGGGCAATAGACTACAGACTGTGGTGAAGTAGGCCGACTTCGTCGTGTGAAGAAGCCTACAATTTTTGGTTGTGTTTTCCGCTCCATTTGCTGAATGGCGATATACAATATATATCTCGATATTTTTTCCGTAAAGTAAAAACAAAACACAGAACACTCCTAGTTACCTGAAATACTAAGTATGTCATTATTATGACTTGGTAAGTCAATATTTTTGACTTAGTAATTTACTAAGTCAAAATAATGACTTACTAAGTCAAAATAATGACAAAATAATGACTTACTAAGTCAAATTAATGACTTATTGTAAGTAAGCGTTTGAAATAAGTGTTTGAAAAAAAGAGTTAAAAGCGGGTCTACTGACAAAAATACATTCAAACTAGATGCTAATTAGTATTAGAAATGGCAACAGTGGAGGATGCATGTGCATGGTTGAGCCAGTCTGCCCTACAACAAAAGAATAGAGAAAAAGAAAGAGCTTACTACAGCGCAGGCAACAGTACACTGACTCTCGCAAAGCACTTTGGGTGAATTTCTACCATGTATGGACAATCTGCTGACGTCACCGGCAGGAAAAATATAACAGGATGTGTAAATTCCAAACGGCTCGTTTGAAGGACGTATGACGGAAGGCAAGATTGGGTTATAAATATCTCCGCCATGCCTCCACCGTTTGATTTCTAAAATTTCGGGACTTATGTAGATCCCAAATACACAAAAACAGGTACCAATAGGTAAAAAAAAAAAGTTTGGTTTGCATATCAGGACCCCTTTAAGGTTGTTAGTGCCGTCTGGTATCCATTGTGTCAAGGTTTTTTTTCTGGATATATTTTGTATCTTGTATTGTTTGTATATTATATTTGTGTGTAGAAATGTATCCAATGAACCCCATTACTCATTCTAGCATTTGCAATTGGTCCCTTTTAGTCTATGTAAACAAAGATAAGCTTAATATTCGTATCTAGCTTGTTAGCCTGCTGCTAGTCTAAGGCTGGGCCGATATAACCCTATCATTATATATTGCGATAGACACCTAATCGATATCAATATAAAATGTATTCAATAAAATATTCTATATATATTTATATTTTTTAAATAGAAGAAACCAGAAAATATAACGCAAGATTCGTTTCATGAAGTCTCTTGCGCTCTGGGAACCCAGCAAACAGGAAGTGTCACTGAGCAATAGAAAGGACACGCTAATAGCCAGTTATGTAACAGTATCAATTACAAAGTGTGGTTGCGCCGTCTTTCTGTCTCGCTGTGGATTCTCTGCGTGGAGTGAGAAGAGAAACTGTAATATCTTGATATATCAACTCAATAACAGAAACTTGTCTTTAATCTTATTGGTTTTAATCCAGACTGTGCGGCTACATCCTGACACTTCCATTGTGTCTGTTTAATGAGTAGCGTCTCAAATCTGCAAATACCCTTCAAATGTACTTAAATTATTTTATTACCTTAGCGGCGCCCAACTTACCTGGCTACCAGACACCCTCTCTACTTATAAATAGCACCCCTGGTAAGTTGGAAATTGTTTCACTGTATTTATTGGTAGGCTTAAATAAGTCATAAAAAGTATCAATAATTATCGATATTGATCATTATAAAAAACGTATATCGTGATATGGTTTTTAGCCATATTGCCCAGCTCTATGCTAGCCACCCATATATTCCATTAATACATTTGATGTGCATGTATTTAGTCAGTTATTGCTGCGGTTGTTCGTACTTCCCATGCATGCAGCCATCTGGTACAGATTTTATATTTAATTAAGAATAGAGATTCAATTGTTTGTCAACTCTTTGTCTGGGACTACGGCACCAACTTGGTTACCATTCAAAACTGGACACAGTTGTGCTTGAACCCTGTGAATCCAGCCTAGCAACAAGCAATCGGCAAACTTTAGGCATGGCTATAAAAAATAATTGTCACTAAAAAAGAATTTCAGGTATAGAAATTAGAAATCAGGTAGTCATTTTCTACATTCACAAGGCTTCCTTTTTACTTTATTCTGGTTTTCCAAGAGGGCTCCTGGGTGCTCAAGAGGTGGCAGTGGAGGTTACACAATGGTGATATTGGAGGAAACACATGCATCAGTGTTGCTTGAATGGCATTTGATAAAGCTGCACTTTGGTATAAAGGCCTTGTTTAGGGGAGGTATTTAATGGATGGTTACCTCACTGAACCAAGGTGACCCAGGAACACAGCATCTTAACTCAGGCTGCTGCAGGCATATAGGGGTCTCAGGTGTAAATGTGAGGTTTGAATGAAAAAGCTCAGAATGTGCTTTAAGTATGAGTGCCAGCTAAAGAAACTACAGAAGACTTGGCCAATTATTTCCATTATTTACAATCTATGATGTGTGAAGAGCTGGTTTTGGGTTGTGGTTTCCTGTAAGAGTTGATACCAGATCCAGCTGAGCATTCGCCTACCACTGCAGCTTGTGTGTTTCAAGTCTACACACAAAGTCATGAGTCGTCACGCTCGGCGATTGGCTGAGAGGCACGTTATGTAATGCTGCGCTTCATAATACGGTAATCACGTCATCAAAGTCAGAGAGACAAATGCTCTGTTGATCCAGCGTCTCAGAAAAAGAGGAATAGTTCTGCTCAATAACTCATTTTGCCAGTTCTCGTGTATTAGACAGTGTCAGATAATAGTAAGCTAAATGAAAGTTTCATATTTTAGATGATTTAATATCCTGTAGTTTGTTTTACCCAGTTTATCCCACGGAATTAGGTCTGACCATCACGGCCAATTTTCCAAATCGATGCGATTTGATCTACACTCAAATATTAAAAAATGTCTCTTACAAAATACAGATTTTCCTAGTTTGTGCTCTTCACCATAAACAACAGTTCAAACTTTCAAAGTCTCAGAAGTGCAATTTTGAAATAAGAAATTAATTACAAGTGATAGTGTACTTTTATTGCAACATTCCATTAGTACAAAATAATAGGAGGGTTGCATATGATGTCACATCTGTTTTTCTTCTTTGCAGCTTAACTCACACAATGGTCAAGCAGCTTGAGCGTAGCCATAAAACAAGTGAGACTGAGTGTAACGTTTGACCAGAAAATGTCGTATTGCTCTTCTGTTCTTGGGTGTTCCAATCGTTCCAATAGAGAGATAGGAAAGAGCTTTCATATAGTCCCGAAAAAAGTGTCTCTTAAAGGTAATAAAGTCAGAGAAAAAACAAAAGTGCGTCGAAGAAAATTGCTGTTAAAAATATCACTTGTATTAATATCACATCATCTTGTGGAACACAATCACACAGCTTGTGTCTGCGGCGATCAATTCGTAAAACGTTTGTTCGAACATTTGATTTGTTTGAGAAACTCTCTGTGATGCAATCGAGTTTATTCTCTACTATATTAGTAGTGTTTGATAGCAGTACTAAATGTAAAGAAAGGACAATAGATCACATTAGATTGTGTTATTTTGTGGTTGCTATGCTGAAATATATCTACGAAGACCTGGTTGTGCAAATAAACTAACGTCATGTTAAGTCCTAGTAATAAATGTTGTGATTGTCCAATCCACTGTATTTTCTTTCTCGATTTTCATAACAGACAAGTGGTAGAAAATGGATAGATAGATGGATGGATGGAAATTAAAAGCTTAGTTGTTGTTGTACAGGAAAGCTAAGTGCTTTATTTAACATGGATGACCACATTATAGCGCCTTTGGTGCCATTTGTTAGCATCAAGAAAATATCCTTAATAGTATTAATAAACTAGATGAATAAATCTCTCATAGACTCAACATCATATACTAAATCTTGATATCGCTTGCAAATATTCATGCTATACAACCGAGACATATACAGCTAAAGAATTAGACAAAATATACTTCACATCATAAAAACAACTGCAGACATAAATTGTAGATGACAGACGAATATTTGTATCAGTATGTCAACTGCAAACAAAACATTTTTTTCTCTCATTAGCGTCACAAAACAGCAGCACGGCCCTCGTTATGTCAATCAATCAATCAATCAATCAATCAATGTTTATTTATTTAGCCCTAAATCCCAAGTGTCTCAAAGGGCTGCACAAGCCACAACGACATTCGCGGTACAGAGCCCACATAAGGGCAAGGAAAACTCACCCCAGTGGGACGTCGGTGTAAATGACTATGAGAAACCTTGGAGAGGACCGCATATGTGGGTAACCAACCCCCCCCCCCCTCTAGGGGAGACCGAAAGCAATGGATGTCGAGTGGGTCTGACATAATATTGTGAAAGTCCAGTCCATAGTGGATCTAACATATTAGTGAAAGTCCAGTCCATAGTGGATCTAACACAATAGTTAGAGTCCAGTCCATAGTGGGGCCAGCAGGAAACCATCCCGAGCAGAGACGGGTCAGCAGCGCAGAGATGTCCCCAACCGATGCACAGGCGAGCGGTCCACCCCGGGTCCAGAGTCTGGACAGCCAGCACTTCATCCATGGCCACCTGACATGTGCCCCCCCCCCAAAAAAAAGCTAGAGGGGGGCAGAAGAGAAAAGAAAAGAAACATCAGATCAACTGGTCTAAAAAAGGGGATCTATTTAAAGGCTAGAGTATACAAAAGAGTTTTAAGATGGGACTTAAATGCTTCTACTGAGGTAGCATCTCTAACTGTTACCGGGAGGGCATTCCATAGTACTGGAGCCCGAATAGAAAACGCTCTACAGCTCGCAGCATTATTTTGGGCCCTGGGAATCACCAATAAGCCGATAAGTACCAATTATTACCAATAAGTAATAATCAAATACGTTACTTACTGATGAACAAATAAATCTAACTTTGTCTTTGACGGATTAATGCTTAATTGGTGGACCCCTCAGATCTATCCAATCTATTCTTCTCTAAATACCGTAAGTGTCAAGTGAAGTGAAGTGAAGTAGCAGTAACCTCTTGGTGAAATGGTTTAAATCTTTTTTTTTTTTAATGTAAAAATCCCCTCCATCACATTTAAAATATTTTTGTCATGATCGCTTTTATATTTGCCTCTAAAGCAGGGGTGGGCAATTAATTTTTACCGGGGGCCGCATGAGCAACCCGAGCACTGCTGGAGGGCCACACCGACAATATTTCAATTAAATTTTGCTTAAATTATTTTTGATATACCGTAAGATAGATAATAATAATAATAATATTTTCATTTAACCTAACTTATCTTTATACAAAAGCAGATGGCTTCCTGATGTATATTACAATACAACAATTTCAATTTCTGTCACTTTATCCTGCATCCTCTTTGTTGTGAACGTAGCACGCCTGTAAAGTGATTGGCGAAGAAGGAGGAAGCGTTGCTGTTGCGGAAATGAGGAGTGAGGATAGACGCGCGTGTGGAATGAACGAGATAAGTTGAGCTGTGTTCGTATAGCTTGCTCAATAAAAGTTTAAAAAGAGCGTCAGACTTGGTGTGCACTTCTTTTGGACGCTACAATTGGTGGCAGAAGTAAAACTTTGCGCATACTGCGCTGTTTGTGTGCTCAGTCGGCTACGTCATCGGGAGGTACGTGCCACGTGAGGAACTCGCCGCAAAGAGAGAGAGAGAAAGAGAGAGAGAGAGAGAGAGGCAGTGTCTACAGGTGCAGCGCACGTTGCTTGCCATGGGGGAATTCCGCCCTCAATGAAGACTCCCAGGTTTGATGGCAAGGCGAACTGGGAGGCATTTCATCCCACTTCTGACATCAATTGTAGCGTCCAAAAGAAGTGCACACCAAGTCTGACGCTCTTTTTAAACTTTTATTGAGCAAGCTATACGAACACAGCTCAACTTATCTCGTTCATTCCACACGCGCGTCTATCCTCACTCCTCATTTCCGCAACAGCAACGCTTCCTCCTTCTTCGCCAATCACTTTACAGGCGTGCTACGTTCACAACAAAGAGGATGCAGGATAAAGTGACAGAAATTGAAATTTTTGTATTGTAATATACATCAGGAAGTGTTGTGTAAGAAAGTGTTAAAAATAAAACCATCAAAAGCCATCTGCTTTTGTATAAAGATAAGTTAGGTTAAATGAAAATATTATTATTATTATTATCTATCTTACGGTATATCAAAAATAATTTAAGCAAAATTTAATTGAAATATTGTCGGTGTGGCCCTCCAGCAGTGCTCGGGTTGCTCATGCGGCCCCCCGGTAAAAATTAATTGCCCACCTCTGCTTTAGAGGCAAATATAAAAGCGATCCTGACAAAAATATTTTAAATGGGATGGAGGGGATTTTTACATTAAAAAAAAAAAGATTTTTTTACCAAGAGGTTACTGCTACTTCACTTCACTTCACTTGACACTTACGGTATTTAGAGAAGAATAGATTGGATAGATCTGAGGGGCCCACCAATTAAGCATTAATCCGTCAAAGACAAAGTTAGATTTATTTGTTTATCAGTAAGTAACGTATTTGATTATCACTTATTGGTAATAATTGGTACTTATCGGCTTATTGGTGATTCCCAGGGCCCAAAATAATGCTGCGGGCTGTAGAGCGTTTTCTATTCGGGCTCCAGTACTATGGAATGCCCTCCCGGTAACAGTTAGAGATGCTACCTCAGTAGAAGCATTTAAGTCCCATCTTAAAACTCATTTGTATACTCTAGCCTTTAAATAGATCCCCTTTTTTAGACCAGTTGATCTGATGTTTCTTTTCTTTTCTCTTCTGCCCCCCTCTCGCTTGTGGCGGGGGGGGGGGGGCACATGTCAGGTGGCCATGGATGAAGTGCTGGCTGTCCAGACTCTGGACCCGGGGTGGACCGCTCGCCTGTGCATCGGTTGGGGACATCTCTGCGCTGCTGACCCGTCTCCGCTCGGGATGGTTTCCTGCTGGCCCCACTATGGACTGGACTCTAACTATTGTGTTAGATCCACTATGGACTGGACTTTCACTAATATGTTAGATCCACTATGGACTGGACTTTCACAATATTATGTCAGACCCACTCGACATCCATTGCTTTCGGTCTCCCCTAGAGGGGGGGGGGGGGGGGGGGGGGGGGGTTACCCACATATGCGGTCCTCTCCAAGGTTTCTCATAGTCATTTACACCGACGTCCCACTGGGGTGAGTTTTCCTTGCCCTTATGTGGGCTCTGTACCGCGGATGTCGTTGTGGCTTGTGTCAGCCCTTTGAGACACTTGGGATTTAGGGCTAAATAAATAAACATTGATTGATTGATTGATTGACATAATGAGGGCCGTGCTGCTGTTTTGTGACGCTAATGATGAGAAAAAAAATTTTTTGTTTGCAGTTAACATACTGATACAAATATTCGTCTGTCATCTACAATTTATGTCTGCAGTTGTTTTTATGATGTGAAGTATATTTTGTCTAATTCTTTAGCTGTATATGTCTCGGTTGTATAGCATGAATATTTGCAAGCGATATCAAGATTTAGTATATGATGTTGAGTCTATGAGAGATTTATTCATCTAGTTTATTAATACTATTAAGGATATTTTCTTGATGCTAACAAATGGCACCAAAGGCGCTATAATGTGGTCATCCGTGTTAAATAAAGCATTTAGCTTTCCTGTACAACAACAACTAAGCTTTTAATTTCCATCCATCCATCTATCTATCCATTTTCTACCACTTGTCTGTTATGAAAATCGAGAAAGAAAATACAGTGGATTGGACAATCACAACATTTATTACTAGGACTTAACATGACGTTAGTTTATTTGCACAACCAGGTCTTCGTAGATATATTTCAGCATAGCAACCACAAAATAACACAATCTAATGTGATCTATTGTCCTTTCTTTACGTTTAGTACTGCTATCAAACACTACTAATATAGTAGAGAATAAACTCGATTGCATCACAGAGAGTTTCTCAAGCAACGTGCGCTGCACCTGTAGACACTCTGCCTCTCTCTCTCTCTCTCTCTCTTTCTCTCTCTCTCTCTCTCTCTCTCTCTCTCTCTTTGCGGCGAGTTCCTCACGTGGCACGTACCTCCCGATGACGTAGCCGACTGAGCACACAAACAGCGCAGTATGCGCAAAGTTTTACTTCTGCCACCAATTGTAGCGTCCAAAGGAAGTGCACACCAAGTCTGACGCTCTTTTTAAACTTTTATTGAGCAAGCTGTACGAACACAGCTCAACTTATCTCCTTCCTTCCACACGCACGTCTATCCTCGCTCCTCATTTACGCAACTCAAGAACACAATATCAACTTCAGCAGGTTGTTACACTATATTCTTTAAACACAGCAACCTGTGTACCACAATTTAAGCACACTGCTTTACCTTTACTTGGCAGTCCATTTCTTGTTGAAAACACGCCATTCGTCATCAACTTTTCTTTTTTTAGCGTCTCGGGGATAACCGGGCATCACTTGTCGCTATGCGCCTTCACTCACAGGACGCCCATAAATAACACTTTTCAGAATAAAAGCAGCACAGTTGTATTGCACGCACGACATAGATGTTTTTTTAAATTTATTTTGTAATTTGTGATTGCCGCTGCGCGCACGAGCATACGCCCACACGGAAGTAATACAAATAACGCTTTTCAAAACAAAAGCAGCACCGTTGTATTGCACACTCGAAATAGATACATTTTTAAATTTATTTTGTAATTTATGATTGGCCTCACGCGGGCCGGACAGGGACGTACAAAGGGCCGGATGCGGCCCGGGGGCCGCAGAATGCCCAGGTCTGCTCTAAAGCCTAAATCTGCCCTGATTCAGGTAAATAAATAGTAGCCTAATGGGGCTTAAACCATCGCCTGAAACCCGGGAGTGTCCGGATGTGCCTCTAAGTCACCTGATTGCAACCCACCTATTGCATTAAGGTATTGTTTCTTCAAGTGCAAATTAATCACCGTAAATCTATAAGCTATTATTTTGGAACTGCTATTTTGTCTGCGCAGTCAGACAGGATGTAATGGACAGCGATTTTATTGTGAAGGCCGGACGTGTGCGCCTGCTTTTCAGACGGATGAAGATGTAAACAGAAGAACCTTATGAGTACGGTTGCCGTCCTTTCTTCAGTGGCGATCTTACAAGACTTTGTTACAAATATAATCAGTAATAATTACAGTTTCAGTCAGATGTTTTTGTTGCATGATCAAAATGTAGTATTGTTAACTTAGAAAATGAGCCGCTTGAAGCAGGCAAATGCGGCCGTAAATCAAAAGTTGCAATGGCTTCCTTGACTGTATATATTCATGTTCCACTGATAATCAGGTGATAACATTATGTTGGTAAGACATTTATTTTCTTTGGTTTTGTCACGGACTGCTTGTTGTTGGCAACTAATGATAGTATAAAAAACATTTTAATGGATATTGATCCACAATTGATCAATGTTTTAATATTTTACCCAGCCCTACTCAGAATTTAAGCAGATGTTTCCCATACATTAATTTATTTGTGGCGGGCCTTCATGAATACCTTTGGACCTTTGCAAATGGATTTTTTTTCATTTTTTTTTCATTTTTGCATTACAGGAAGTACAGGAAGGACCTCAGGCACTCAACTCGCCTGCCTTCTACAAAGGGGGGGTTTCAATGTCCGGTGGTGTATAATGTCCAACAGTTCGACTGCGAGGTTAATAGTCAAAACAGACAACTTTGAATCGAAGCGTTAAAGACACCCCTTTGTTGCTATAGAATCTCATGTTTATCAACATGAAATAGTCATTTTGATTTAACAAGATTATAATTCCGCAAAATATAGTATGTTATGGTGGAACGACAACTTACCTCGTTGGTGTTCTTGGCTTCATACTCTGTGCGCAATGTTTTATGATTTATCATTCTTTCCACCACGGGAGCCTCTCACGTCCTTTCTTCTTTCTTCATCATCGGCACGTCTCAATATTTACGTTTGCCCTAACAAGTTGCTGTTACTCACAGGCCAAATATGGACTTTGACGCGGGCTGCAGCTCCAAACAAAAGTCTTTCTCCAAACTTCTACCTCACGCCTCAACACACAGCGATCACAAATATGATAGGCTGACGGTCTCCAGAAGCCCCAACGCAAAATGGGAATCCAAAGCAATATCCAACACGTCTGACAAAGCGAAACCAACCCTCGATTATCAACAGTCACAGAAATGTTAAGTTTGTAAGCACAATTATTGTGTCATTGTGACTCGTTGCACTCTGTGGAATCCATTTGGAATTTAAAAGTTTCTTTCAAAAGGATGCTGCTGCACAGATGTGACTGAAGCTATTCAATCAAGCTTTAAAAGGCCGCCATGCCACAATGTGTGGAAGCAGCTTTGGTTTCAGGCCACTTCACTTCCAACACAGACAGCTTTGATTGGCTGCAGTCAAAGTAGAACTCCCAGTATGACAGCAAATGCGCAGGAGTTTGATATTTCAGCCATGGTCGTACTTTCTCCTTTTAATTGTTCTTGCGTTTCTTCATGAAAAAAAACACTCCCTTTTTTGCTTCATGATGTACTGCTGAAGGCAACATGGGCAGACAAGCTTTCAAACTTCATTTACGATTAGGTTTTAGAATCGCACGCTTCACCGGTGTAGGGGAATTATCTTTTGAATGTTATTAAGTTACTTTTGGATTGGTGAAACATGTCATTTCACAAAATTAAAACACCCCAATGGTTATTTCATTAGAAATTGAACCAAATGTTTATGAAAATACATCTGAAACATAAAAACATGGAGGCAAAATGTTCATCCATCATTGTCATACTTCATGCAAGATGCCTTCATATAACATTACCTGCTTGCTGTCAAAGATAAGCATTTTTAAGATGGCAAAATTTAATGACCCTAGGTCAAGTTAACTTACAAAATAGGTGTGTATCGATTGTTTTTTGATGATTCTATTTGATTCAATGCCTCTAGCATTTAATCTCTGGCTTCGTGATGGCCATAAACTGCCGGTATGCTGGCACCGTTGAAGTTGTGCACCTTTTGCACCTCAATCAGGCTTGGGAACTTCAACAAGGGGAGATTCTCTGTCTTTACTTGCCTCCTCTGCTCTTTTCAGAGCGGCAAAAAAGCTGGTGGACTGCTTTCCAGCCGATTCGGCCAGCGTGTGTGTGCGTGTGTGTGTGTGTGTGTGTGTGTGTGTGTGTGTGTGTGTGTGTGTGTGTGTGTTTCCCCTTTAAGAATGACAGTATGTGGGGTGAGTGGGCAAGTAAGAGGTAGGAGCTTTAATAGCATGGTGGATGTTGGGTTGGCTTTGTGGAAAACATAAATAAAGAGTTGTAACGAATTGACGGCCTCATCATTCTGACCCAGGAGCGGAACTGTAGGGACCCACTGCCGGGTAAAGTGGAGGGTGTTACCCCTGACAAAACATCGGCCCTAGAGGGTACGTCTCCCCCACGCTCCTCGACCACGGTCTGGGAGCCGACAAGCAGGAAAGGTGTAACATTATGTTTCTTGGTGCCTGGTGAGGCTTAATCTTTGAAAATCACTGCACTCGTCGTAAATATGTTCTTTTTCTTAGCCCGTTTACATGGCCTGCAAAACATCTTTCCACCGTCATTAGTGAACCATTTGCTGAAAAGTGGCTCCTGAAGCTTCTTGGGTTTATTGCTCGCCATGTCGAAAACAATAACACGCGGGAGTCCTAATACCGGAAATACAGTATTTGTGATTGATAAAACTTTCGGCGAATCAAAATTTAAGAAATTGTACCGGAAAGTTCATTACTTGGGGCGGCGTGGCGAAGTTGGTAGAGTAGCCGTGCCAGCAATCGGAGGGTTGCTGGTTACTGGGGTTCAATCCCCACCTTCTACCATCCTAGTCACGTCCGTTGTGTCCTTGGGCAAGACACTTCATCCTTGCTCCTGATGGCTGCTGGTTAGCGCCTTGCATGGCAGCTCCCGCCATCAGTGTGTGAATGTGTGTGTGAATGGGTGAATGTGGAAATACTGTCAAAGCGCTTTGAGTACCTTGAAGGTAGAAAAGCGCTATACAAGTATAACCCATTTATCATTGATCATTTATTTACTTTGGAGTCGACCAATAAAAATGAAATAAAGGGGGACAGAAATTTGACCCTGCAAATATAAACAAAACAAAGCGACACCAGCGGAAAGCGATAATTGATTAAAAACAACAAGCAAACCCAAGTTTTGACCCGGAGAAGGCAGGGTCGGTAGAAACAAAAAAAATCTGCGTCCCGGGGAAATGCGCTTCCTTTCTGGTTTCAATGCGTAAAAAAACACAAAAAGTGCGTTAACTCCAACAGTGGATAAATGTACACTGTAGCAGGTAAAACACATATTGTTAAAGCTAAAACACACATTCTAGGGATATTGTTACAAAATTCAGTCATTTCACTTGCATTAGTTGCCGTTAAATGGACGGTCTTAACTCTGCTAATATTTGGCATCAAGCCAAGCAGCTGTGTGTGCGTCTACTTATCTTCATCTGCACAACAGAGGAGCTGGATTACATATGAGAGTAGTGTGTGTGTGTTTGTGAGAATGGCAACATGTTGGCTGAGTGACATCAGTGAGTGAGTGGGCGAGTAAAGAGAGCAAGCGAAGACGCCCGTGCACTGCGCAGTAGAAGGATGAACGGGTCCGGTTGTGTCCTGCAAAACTAATAATAAAGCAATCAGATTGTCACGAATCGGCAGCCTCGTCATTCTGACCGGAATGTATAGCTTAACAGACGAAAACATCTGCCCTGGAAGAAACGTCTGCCCTGTGCTACTCAACTACGGTCTGCACCAGGGGTCCCCAAACTACGGCCCGCTAGCATCCGAAATCTGGCCCGCGGGAAGTCCCAAGTTAAAAAAAAACAAACAAAAGTTTTTTTTTGTTTTTTTTTTGTTTTTTTTAATCTGTCCTTTCTAATCCATTTTCCACCACTTGTTACTCTTGGTGTCTCCTAGCTGCTCAGGCAAATCATATTGTCGAAAAATAAATTTTCCCATTGATAACGTGACATCATCGCGCTCGGAATATATATATTTACTGTATATACCAAATTTGTTCAACCCAATGCGGCCCCCGAGTCAAAAAGTTTGGGGACCCCTGGTCTGCACGGAAGCCAAACAGCAGGAAAGGTGTAACAACAACATTATTACCTGTCACTCTTTATAACTCATTGTGCAGATCTGAATGCTTCTATAAATGTTTACCTAAGTTTAAAACAAAGCTGGTAATACTAATCCTTTCCTTCCAGATGTTCTAAGCTCAGGTGGAGTGCAGAGGAGATGACGTCCTCTGTGGAGCGGTTAGGGCGATAAGCAAACTGGTATGGGTCAAATGTGGGGGGAAGTCTGGAGACAATATATTCATTTACCAGCCTCTCAAAGCACTTCATTACAGATGTTTTTTGGGATAAGTCAGTATTTTAACATAAAAGTGTTTGATTGTGAGGCATTAAAAGCCACAAAAGGCAACGGGTCCATCAGACCCACAAACACTGGCTGAGTAACAACAAGTGAAGTGAATTGTGAAGTGAATTACATTTATATAGCGCTTTTTCTCAAGTGACTCAAAGCGCTTTACATAGTGAAACCCAATATCTAAGTTACATTCAAACCAGTGTGGGTGGCACTGGGAGCAGGTGGGTAAAGTGTCTTGCCCAAGGACACAACGGCAGTGACTAGGATGGCGGAAGCGGGGATCGAACCTGCAACCCTCAAGTTGCTGGCACGGCCGCTCTACCAACCGAGCTATACCGCTCGGTTGGTAATATGAACACCACACAAGGGTTAAGTAGGGATTTAACGTCCTTATTTTTTAAAGTGTTCAATTTTATATAAAGTCTGCCATTCTTAAATTCAATAGTTTACTTTTTATAAAAAGTATTAAAACGATATTGGATTGATACCTATCTTCCGGAAGGCAAGTTTGCCAAGCACAGATCAATATACTTAAAATGTAGGAATACAAATCAATCTATCGATGTATCGATCAATCGTTACACCCTTTTTATTAAATGTTCACTAGTTCCGTACCGAGTATTTTTATTCAAAAGTTTCAATATCTGAAACTATCAGTTTGATCTGCATGCCGTTTGTATTGGAACTTTGAGCTTTGCAGCGTTTGCAATGGTCACAATAGCCAACACTTTGTCTGATAAAGTTAAATTCAACATTATATCATGCCAGCAGACCAACTTGCTGACAATTAGCGCAACAAATTTCACTTCCTTACATAATGAAGCTGTTTGTCGATGATTAAAAGTGATGCATGAATGACACTGAGCTGTGAGCCAAAGGTTCTAGGAGGAATCAATGTGACATCAGCTGCTGATTGCCATCAGAGATGCGCCAAACTAAACAAAGCCTCAGCAGAAACAGCAGAGGTGGGAACCTAGAGGGGAGGTGATGGGGAAATAAAACAAATTTCGTCTCCCTTTTCTCTGCGGCACTGACAGAACGAGAGAAGAACACATGCACAATCACATACTCTTATAATTACAATCACACCCAGTTGTAGTCTTGCAATTTGTGTAACAAATGAATCCAGCTCAGTGGGAAAAGTTCACAGGAAGTGTGTGTGTGTGTGTGTGTGTGTGTGTGTGTTTGTTATCTGGCAGAGCTGCAGTGCGACGTGATGAAGGGCTTGTGTGACAAATAATGGAAGGCCAACTTAAAACAGAAGGAGGGCAGAAAGAAGAAAAAAAACTGAAATAAGACAGATTCATATTCCAGGCTGTGCTGGTGAAAACAACCCAATTGTTTATGGATGGGAGTGTCACTCAAATTGGGCTCTGTTTTACTCGATAACGGAGGTGTGCCTAATGTTGTGGCCCCTGAGTAAGTCTTTTTCCTGCTCATTTGGTTTCTATACACGCCTGTCATTAATGGTTGCCTGGATTTCATCCTGAGCACCTCGGTCACATGACTTCCTCTGTTACCCTCTGATCTTTCTATCTACGTCATCTATTTTTCTTATTAACTTTCCTTGGCTGCTTTGCTTTACCACTTTATTTTCCGTCTCTATTACAGACTCCAAGGGGAGTATGCGGGTTCCCACTATTCTTCTTTTTTAAGGTTATGTAAAAGTACAAAAAACACTTCCAGATGTGCCTACATGTTGTGGAATAAGAAATACCCATACTTAATAGAAATGTAGAGGACTCAGGTTTCAAATTCCTGGAATCCAACATTTGTACAGTGAACATTAGAGGGATTTACTGTAATTCCTTAAGAACATCAAATATTTTAGCATTTAAGGCCTTACCGTATCAGATTTATCTATGTCATTAGAGTTAGTGTTGTTTTGGGTTTGGAACTAGGTTTAGGGTTATTGGAGAGTTTGGTTCATGCATAGGCACTAGGTATTGTGTAATGGGTTGGCATTTACTATGTGTAGGTTTAGATTCAGGGTTTAAGTTTAGGATCATGGTTGGCATTGGATTTGGGGGTTGGCGTTAGATTTCAGGGTTATGGTGTCGAGTTCTTTTTGTGAGTCAGTGGTATAATGAGAGGTTTGGGATATGGGAGTCTGGTTGGTGTTGTGTTGTTTCATATAGGAGTGGGATCTGCGGTCATCTTAGTATTGAAGTTGGAGGTTAGAGTGATGGTTTAGGGTTAATGTTAAGCACAGTGTTTTATGTTTCTAAATACAAACAGTGTTACTGTTCAAATGGCATGTAATGGTACAGTAGCCAAAATATTAAATGTACTTGTCAAAAAAAACCTCTGCATTGTTTTTAATGAATATGTAGGCCTACCACGCTACTGTATTTTAAAGAAAACGTCTCTGTATGATGACGTTTGCGCGTGACGTCACTGGTTGAACCAGACATTTTGGAATAGCACGGTAGCCAGCTTAAGTCGTCTGTTTTCATCGCTAAATTCCACAGTATTCTGGACATCTGTGTTGGTGAATCTTTTGCAATTTGTTCAATTAACAATGGAGACTGCAAAGAAGAAAGCTGTAGGTGAGATCGGTGTATTAGCGGCTGGCTACAGCAACACAACAAGGAGGACTTTGAGTTGGATAGCAGACGCGCTACCGTGAGTACAGCTTTGGCTTCCAAACATTTGATCGCTTGCCCGTACGTGCGTGGCGCTATGTGCATGTCACGTACGTAACTTTGGGGAAATATATGTTTCTTGCCGACTCTGATGGCGGCCGGGGTGTCCTCGAAAGCTACAACGCCCGCTGCCGCGCCGCTGTCCTCACCTTGACTTCCTCCGTCTCCGGGCTGCCAACCACACGATCATCGTGGTGAAGTCCTTCGTCGCGCCGTCGATCGCTGGAGCGCAGGTGAGCACGGGTGGTGATGAGCAGATGAGAGCTGGTGTAGGTGGAGAGCTAATGTTTTTAGCATAGCTCTGTCGAGGTCCCGTAGCTAAGTTAGCTTCAATGGCGTTGTTAGCAACAGCATTGCTAGGCTTCGCCAGGCGGTACAGCATTAACGGTGTGGTTACATGTCCAGAGTTTGGTAGTATTGTTGATCTTCTGTCTATCCTTCCAGTCAGGGGCTTATTTCGTCTGTTTCTATATGCAGTTCAGCACGATGCTATCACGTTAGCTCCGTAGCTAAAGTGTTTCGCCGATGTATTGTCGTGGAGATAAAAGTCACTGTGAATGTCCATTTCGTGTTCTCGACTCTCATTTTCAAGAGGATATAGTATCCGAGGTGGTTTAAAATACAAATCCGTGATCCACAATAGAAAAAGGAGAGTGTGTGGAATCCAATGATCCTTTGTACCTAAGTTACGGTCAGAGCGAAAAAAGATACATCCTGCACTGCACTCTAATCCTTCACTCTCACGTTCCTCATCCACGAATCTTTCATCCTGGCTCAAATTAATGGGGTAATCGTCGCTTTCTCTGTCCGAATCGCTCTAGCTGCTGGTGTAAACAATGTGCAAATGTTCAACCTGTGACGTCACGCTACTTCCGGTACAGGCAAGGCTTTTTTATCAGCGACCAAAACTTTATCGTCGATGTTCTCTACTAAATCCTTTCAACAAAAATATGGCAATATCGCGAAATGATCAAGTATGACACATAGAATGGATCTGCTATCCCCGTTTAAATAAGAAAATTTCATTTCAGTAGGCCTTTAAGTTTTTTCTGAGGTGGTACTTGGTGAAAAAAGTTTAAGAACCACTGGTGTAGAGGTTTGGTTAGGATTAAGATTAGGAGTTTGTATAGGGCTAGGACCAGAGGTACAGTAGTGGAGTGTTAGTGTTAGGCCTTGGATAGGGAGGGTAAAAAGTCCCCGGCTACTGTTTTTAAGTTCCTTCATCATAGCCATTTGCTAATTTTCAAGAAATATCTGTACTTAATTCAGCCAGAAGTAAAATATAATTGCTCTTAGTTTTAAGTGTTGATCATATTTTTTGGTCTTACAATAAAGTCATGCACATTTTCCGACACAGTCGTCTCCTTATTTTGAAGTGGACTCCTGTGAAGACCCAATTTTCTCTGCTCTTGGCAAAAAATTCAACGTTGTTAATGTGGCGACAGTTTTAATAAGAGCGAGACAAGATGTCAAGCTGGGTCTGACTCATGTGATAGTGTGCTTTGTATTGAACTGATATTGTTTTAAGTGGTTGTTTTTCTTCCATGCTGAGCGCACAAGTCTCACACACATAAGTGTGTGTGTATGTGAGCCCAGCAGGGATTTGAGTTGTTGGACGAAAGAGTACGAAAAAGCAGCCAACAGTCTCAGCATCTGTCAAATGGGGATAGGAAGCACACAAACAGCATTGCAAACTAACTTTTGCTGAACCTACCCAACAATTGTCTTATTTAATCTCAGTATACAAACAAACTGTTTTCAAATGACAAAGAAGGATGCGTTTCCAGGCTGGTTTTTTTCTTTTTGTTTCCCCAGGAGGAAATCAACCTGCTCCTCCCTCACACTGGACACCTGTTTGGCGACATTCAATTTGCAGTTAACGCGTTTCCTATTTGCAGTTAGTTGGCTCAATGGCAATGGAAGCGTTCGCTGAAACGTTTCATTACTCAACTTTTCCCTCGCGCAGCCAAGATTTGTTGGGAAAATTTGCCAAGAATGGAAGACATCTGGCTTCAAACATTCCTTTTTGATAACCCTTTTGAAATTTCCTTACAGAGAAATACTGTAACTTACTAATAATTCAAACTGCTGCTACTACCACTAATAATAATAAACACTTTGAAGTTTATGCTAATGTATTAAGAGTTCAGGTATAAGAAAAACAGATCCAAGGCAAAAACATTTAAAAAGATAGATCAAATTATTTGGGTGCGCTTTTACATCAAAGCAAAGTTGTATTCCAAGCTTTCAAGATGTAGGCATCAATCTGGAAAAGAATCGTTTAAGCATGTTAAACACGTGTTACGTAATTTATGGGGTACCACCGCGCTCGCCGGCTGATAGTGTGACCTTTACAAGGAGCACGGCGAGAGGGAAACGAGCATAAAAGGGAGCAAATGAGATTTAGTGCCTCTTGTTCTTGGCGGGAGTGTCTTTCTCTGGCACCTTTTTAAAGCATCTTGTAGAAACTCCACCCACCCGGCTGCTCTTCCGACATCTGGCCAAGTGTTTGTTAACAAGCGCTCCCATTCTCCTGTCGAGCACAAGGCGCTCTATTACTTTGCAGATTTGCAATATTTCTATACAAGTGTTCCATTGTGCTTGGAACTCAACTTGGACAGACGTCGGAATTGTTTCATCATTGTTCTTCAATTTATGTATAAAAAATTTGGTACTATAAGCCGCTTGTTTTGTACAACACTTTGAACCCTGCGGCTTATAAAATGGTGCAGCTAATTTATGAATTTTTATTCGCTGACGGCCATTATGCAAATAGTTTAAAAAAAACAAAAAAAACAAACAAGCAAAGACACTGGGATGGTGTGTTATTGTTTGTGCTATGGCGCCATCTTTTGGACGAGTTTGCTCACTGCAGGTGCTGCAGTTTTGTTTAGAGCTTTCAACCAGAAGTACAATTGCCATTACATCTTTGAGCCGTTCATAGTGTTTTTACTGGTATGGATTAGGGCTGGGCGATATATCGAATATACTCGATATATCGCGGGTTTGTCTCTGTGCGATATAGAAAATGACTATATCGTGATATTGGAGTATCCGTTCTCATGCAATTGCTTTTAGCTGTGGGCATTACACTACAGGCGTTTCTCACACTTTTTATTGTCTCTCCTTCTCACAGAGACATAAAACAAGCGCACCTTGTTAAATACATCATATACTGTCGCGCGTGCAACCTCATACGCTCTCGCGGAGCAGAGAGGTAGCAGCATGGGTAACGTTAGCTGTGATGCTAGCGGAGTGGTGCGAGTGGTAATACGAGAGAAAGAAGGTGTGAATCTGGTAACAAATGAAGGAAGAATTAATTCCCAACAAAAACAGCACGGGGTCCATCGTCTGGCGGTGGTTTTGCTCCAAGCGGCAATATGTTGAACAGACAACCGTAATATGTCGAGTATGCGGCAAAAGCATTGCCACAAAAAGTTGCAGCACTGCTAATTTGTAGCATCATTTGAAAAGGCACCCGCTAGAGAATGAAGAGTGCTTGAAACTCCGCATGTCAACATCTCGGCCGGTGCCACACCCACAAAATGCCCAAGCAACCATTTCCAGATCAACACCGTGTGAAAAAAATAGTCAACAACAGAAGGAGATAACGTCCGCAGTAACCTACCACATAGCAAAGGACATACACTATTGGATTTCCTATTATGCAGCTCATTTTTATTTGGCAGTTTTTGAAATATCTTGTGTGACATCATGCACAAAAGTGCACTCTATTTGTTTTAAACTATTGTAGTGGCGTTCTGTACAAAAACTGCACTTTAATTTAGTGTTGTTTTGCTATATCATCTTAGTGACATCATGCACAAAAGTGCACTCATAGCTTGTTTTAAAATGTCTCTGACAATCTTGCACTTTCTGTTTTGGAAATGACATGAATGTTTGTGCCACTGCTTAATAACTGTTTAGTAAATACAGTTTTGGTGAATTGACTTAGTTGTGATTTCCCTCTCTGCATGAAAGTTTAAAATTAGCATGTATTAATGCAGTATGAACAAGAATGTTTTAATGTAGACACATAGAATCATCATACTGCTGTAATTATATGCATCAAGTGTTAATTCAAGGCTAATGCAAAATATCGCGATATATATAGTGTGTATCGTGACATGGCCTAAAAATATTGAAATATTAATAAAAGGCCATATCGCCCAGCCCTAGTATGGATTGTTCATTCATCACTCCAAGCAACGTTTTCTGAGTTTTACAATATAATGAAAACTATTTATACTTACTAAACCGTCCCATGTGTAATGTCTGCAGAAGAGTTTTCAAGCATATTTGTACGTGCTATCGTAATGTAATCAAGTGAGCGTCATTAGCGTTTGCTAATATGCTAACACGTTTTCGAGTGTGTGTTAGTATTATTGTTTTACAAAGGCATTCTTTTTGTATTGTTTCAGTTTCACAAATTTCTCAATACATTTGCTGTTTAGCTGATTGAACATCTAGCTTTCGCAGGCAGTGGGTCCATGACGATGACTTCTATTTTGTTTAATCAGTCGTTTTACTGCCATGTTGAAGGCACCGTTTGGAAACACTTAAAGTATGTACTAAGTAAACATTTAGAAAATCTTTCTGTGTACATAACTAACTTTGCAACATATATATCTGCGGTTTATAGTCTGGTGCGGCTAATATATGGAAAATATTTTTTTCTTCTAAAATTTAGTGGCCGCGGCTTATATACCAGTGCACTACATAGTCTGGAAAATACGGTAAATTGTTTTGACATATTGATCGCCAGCAGAACAACTCCCAGCTGTCTCCTGAAAGGTTATTTGTAAATTCTCACATCAAAATATTAGATGTTTTTCCACAGTTTGATAATAGGCTCATAAGATATTACTTACCTTACACTGTCTGTTAGTAAGTTGGATTTACAACAAGTCAATGTAGGGATTTGTAAGTGTGAAGGAGGATTTTGTAGGCGATGTGCAACCTGACCAGAAGACAGTATAGATGGGTGATGTGCTGCTGTGGCTTCGTGCGAGTGAGAACCCTGGCAGCTAAATACTGCACATACTGGATCCTGCCCAGGGCTTTGTTGGGAGCAACAAACCTGACTCGACTCAGGTTAGTAGTCAAATTTGGAGGTGATGAAGACATGGTATGTGTTTCTGCTTCTGCAGCAGTGCCTGAGAGTAAAGGATGGAGACAGGATATGTTTTGCAGATGGTAGACGGCACAGTTGGTCACTGATTTGGTTTGAGACTGAAAGGAGAGTGTGTTGTCCATCACCTAATGAATTTAACGTTAACATTGCTGTATAGAGTAAGTTGGTTGTCATCCATGTTTTTTTGGAATGGAGGCAATTGACCATCAACTGTGTGAGGAGCTAAGAGGATGGTAAGGTGTTGAATATTATCATTATCGTATCATTGAGTACGAGCATAGCAATAAAAGTTGAGAGTGGTTGTTTATAATCTGAGCTTGCCTTCATGTCCTCTCAAAGTATTGAGATCACTACCGCTTTCTAGCATTTTGCATCAGACTAATAGTGCACAATCGCCCTACAATTATATGGTGAACAGTCCATGGTGAAGACCACGTTTTTGCCCTTGTATTAAGAGCTACGAGTATTAACCCGCCTCCCGTCACGAGTTCATCCTGATGCACAGTGTGTAGCAGACACAAGGCAGGAAGGCAGAAAACAAATCTGTTAGCATGTGTGTTTGGAGGTCAGTCACTGGTTTGGGATCATATTTTTAAGACGTGCAGCATTTGTTGATTATTAACAAGTGTTGGATCCTTTTTCCTACTTTGGCACGAATTGAGCAAAACTTTGCAGAATCTTTGCTTGTATTGGATCATTTATACAGTACATAGGGATGAAGGTGGTGAGGTTTGGATTTGTATTCATTTTGGAGCATTGTGTTACTCTGATGCTGCTTTCGCATTCTGCTCTCTTCTGTTGCGTTCATGTAGACCCAGAGTGTTGAAAGTTAAAGGATGCTTTAATTACATTTATTCCTGGGGTAGTGCAGCAATCTGTTGCACTCCTGCGGCAAAAAGAAAAGTGTAAACCTTTTGTCTCTCAGGATAATTTAGTTCTTTTATTTCATTCCTGGCCTCCGAAATCCAAACATTGGCGTGGATCTGCTAATGTCAAAACATGCCGCGGGAGTTTGTGTCTGACTAAATTAGAGTTGTTCTGTTTTGAAAATGCCTCCCTCCAAGTCATAAATCAATCCATTATTTGTTATTTCTCTAATGAAAACACAGCAACATGGACATTTGTGGTAAAACGGCTAACTCTTTTAGAATAGGAGGCCTTAATAAATTTCTTTTTAGACCTCATAGAGTGAGCACTGTGATCTGGAAGGCAGGCTTACCCTGTGCAACTGATTTTGAATTTGTTTCGGTCTTGGCTGAAAATACTAATGAGGTAACTTTACAAGCCCTGGGAACCATACTACGTTTTCACCAGTCTGTGTTGTAGATATACTAGGGCTGGGCGATATATCGAATATACTCGATATATCGTGGGTTTGTCTCTGTGCGATGCAGAAAATGACTATCGTGAGTATTCGAGTATACTATCTCACGCAGTTGCTTTTAGCTGCAGGCAATACACTACAGGCGTTTCTCACTCTTTCTTGTCTCTCCTTCTCACAGAGAGATAAAACAAGCGCACTTTCTTACATACGTCACATACTGTCGCACGTGCAACGTCATACGCTCTCATAGAGCAGAGAGGTAGCGGCATGGGTAACGTTAGCTGTGGTGCAACCGTAATATGTGAAGTACGCGGCAAAAGCGTTGCTACAAAAAGTAGCAGCACTGCTAATTTGTAGCATAATTTGAAAAGTCACCCGCTAGAGAATGAAAAGTGCTTCAAACTCCGCATGTCAACATCTCGGCCGGTGCCACACCAACAAAATGCTGAAGCAACCAGCACTGACCCAATTGAGCCTGGTGTCTTCCATTTCCAGATCAACACCGTGTGAAAAAAATAGTCAACAAAAAAAGGAGATAACGTCCGCAGTAACCTACCACATAGCGAAGGACATACACAATTTGATTTCCTATTATGCAGCTAATTTTTATTAGACAGTTATTGAAATATCTTGTGTGACATCATGCACAAAAGTGCACTTTATTTGTTTTAAACTATTGTAGTGGCGTTCTGTACAAAAAGTGCACTTTAATTTAGTGTTGTTTTGAAATGTCGTCTTATTCAGCCAATTCTGATGAGTGACAAGTTGCTCAGGATGGGTGTCAGTTCATCCATTGTCTCCTGGATCACTGATTACTTGTCTGACAGGCCCCAGTTTGCGCGACTGGGGAGCTCCGTGTCGGATACTGTGGTCAGTGGTGTAGGTGCTCCACAGGGGACCGTCCTGTCTCCTTTCCTGTTCACCCTGTACACCTCAGACTTCCAGTATAGTTCCAGGTCCTGCCACCTGTATAAATACTCTGACGACTCTGCTGTGGTCGGGTGTATCGGAGAGGGACGGGAATTGGAGTACAGGACACTGATCGCTGACTTTGTGGAGTGGTCTCAGGCGAACCATCTGGTCCTTAATGTGGACAAGACCAAGGAGCTGGTCATCGACTTCAGGAAGAGAGTGACCCCGGTGGAGCCCATCAAGATCCAGGGCCGGGAGGTGGCACTAGTGGAGCAGTACAAGTACCTGGGAGTCCACTTGAACAGCAGACTGGACTGGAAGGACAACTGCAAAGCTGTTTACAAGAAGGGCATGAGCAGACTCTTTTTCCTGAGGAAGCTTAGGTCATTCAATGTGTGCAGCAAGCTGTTGGAGATATTTTATCAGTCTGTTGTGGCCAGTGCACTGTACTTTGCAGTGGTTTGTTGGGGGAGCAGCACCAGCAAAAGGGACTCAAACCGGATTGATAATCTGATCCGGAAAGCCGGCCAAACTATTGGCACGCAATTGGAGGCGTTTGTGTCAGTGAGGGACAGGAGGTCACTGGACAAACTGCTGGCCATCATAGACAATCCTGCCCATCCAATCCACCTGACAATTAAGGGACAGCGGAGTTCATACTCCAACAGGCTCCTTCAACTTCCTTCCCGCACTGTGCGATTCAAGAACTCCTTCATTCCACACTCCATCCAGCTGTATAATCACTCGCCATACAGCAATAGATGACATCTGCCTATTACCTGACACCTGACATGTTAGCTACTTCTCTTTGTTTATAATGTCTATTTTTTATTTCCTGCTGGACCTACTCTCTATTTTATGCTGCTGCTGTCATATAGACTGTATATACTGTAATATTGTACATGGTCATTGGTTTATATTGTATATATGTTATAGACATAATATAATATATCCGTATATAAATTACTCTGTACACATATTATGTATATATTCGTATATATGTTAGATTTTTTATAGCTATATTAGTCTATTTATACCTGCATTGTCCTTTCCATCATTGTAACTGAGCTACTGTGTTGAACAATTTCCCTTGTGGATCATTAAAGTTTGTCTAAGTCTAAGTCTAGTGACATCATGTACAAAATTGCACTAATAGCTTGTTTTAAAATGTCTCTGACAATCTTGCACTTTCTGTTTTGGAAATGACATGAATGTTTGTGCCACTGCTTAATAACTGTTTAATAAATACAGTTTTGGTAAATTGACTTAGTTGTGATTTCCCTCTCTGCATGAAAGTTTAAAATTAGCATATTAATGCAGTATGAACAATAATGATTTCATGTAGACACATAGAATCATCATACTTGTGTGATTATATGCATCAAGTGTTAATTCAAGGCTAAGGCAAAATATAGAGATATATATCGTGTATCGTGACATGGCCTAAAAATATTGAGATATTAATAAAAGGCCATATCTCTCAACCGTAAGATATATCTCCCAGCCCTAAGATATACACTGTATTACATTTATAACAAACTGTTGATTTGATTCAGTTCGGCTTTAAACTTTGCTCTTTTCTTGTTTAATCTCATAATTTCAACAGCTGCCTATTAGCATCAAACTACGGCTGCAACTACTGACTATCTTGATAGTCAACAAGTCATCGACTATCTTAACGATTAGTCGACTAATCGGACTATGAAGTGTACACCTATTCAGTTGCTCTGATTTTGCTATTGGTCTTTAAATCAATCTTGAGATATACTGTATATAGGTATGCGCTAACAATAAAGATGACTACTTAATTTGGAAATATGTATACTACACCTGTGCTAACTAAAACTAAAGATCACTACTTCATTTCGAAATATGTATTCATACTACACTTGTGCTAACTATAAAGTTGACTATTTCATTTAGAAATATTTATTTATATACACCAGTGCGGCTCATTACGCTGTTACAAAAACAATAACTCCATTAAACGTGTGTCCCTTTCAAAGCAAGGACAAGCAAAGTGGCAATAAAAACAAAGCAATTAGTTTGTATGAAAACTTGTATGCTTAGCTTTTTCAGTAGGAGCATAGGTGCCCCTAAATCAGGGGTCCCCAAACTATAGCAGGCGTCCACAATCTGGCCCGCGAGATGTCGTAAGTTAATTTTTGACAACATTAACAACAGTTGAAACATTTCAAATGTGTTACCTTCCAATGGATGTTTTCAATACCGTTGGTCATTGATCATGAGCTGTACACTATTTTCGAAGTGCACTAATTCAGACAACCTTTCCTGGTCCGAATAATCTAAAACCAACACAGAAAGTAAATGTTTGTGGTAGAAAACACACAACCGACCCACTGAACTATGTGGGCATTACAAAAAATGTCCAAGCAACATACACAATTTAAACCCACTACAATGCATGACAGGTAAAACGCAAAAACATTCTCCCTCAACACTTTGACATGTTTAACAAATTTTAGCTGGTTAATATTTATAATGGATTTAAACAACTTTAAATAAGTATTTCGGGGAATTAAACAAGGTAGGAGTGGTTTACATACTCTTTAAATCCAATATTTTATTGTTCATACTTCATATTTTAGTGATGTGGAGTTGTCAATGTGTTGTCAGTGTTTCCCACACATTCATTTATTTGTGGCGGCCCGCCACGAAAGAATTACGTCCGCCACAATTTTTTTTTTTTTTTTTTTTTGTCCTGTCCAGCTTCTCAGGCAAATCATATAGTTGATGTAGATGCCCATATAGGCTGTTCAGATTTACTTTACAAAAGAGAAGTGTAGGATACTTCTCTTGTTGCCTTATTTGTATTTGACCACTATTGTTTTCTGTTTATTTGTTACTGACTGTGGCAGGACACCTCTGCCTCTGTTTCACTTTATGTTGCTGGTAAATAATATGGTTGTAGTAGTAGGCTAAAGTTAAATTATTTAGTATGCACTAATTAAAGGGGCAGAGCTTTAAGAGACATTTTAGCTTTTATATTTTATAAGATATATTTTTTGTAAGAACCACAATTAATAAACATATTTCAGTGAATAACTTATTGTTCAAGTCTGTATATAAATATGTACATAAAGGGTTGTAATTATATTGTAAAATGGATGGATGGATGCATGGATGGACGTTTAAAACAAAACTCTTATTATTAATTAGTAAGTATACATTTTTTGAGCCTTTTTAGAGAAAATCATATCATTGTAGTAAATTATGCAAATTACCCGATGATGTCATGGTGACCACGCCCATAGCCACGCCCCCACCACCACAGGTATCTTGGCAGTTTATGGGAAACACTGGTTGTTGTTCACTCTTTAAATCCAACATATTTGATTTTTATACCAAATAGGTATGTAGGTCTTTATTGCCATTGCACAAGTACAACGAAACTTTGTTTTCAGCACAAACCCGTTCAAGATTAGACAAACAAACAGTGTACAGGGTTACAGAACAGGAACGCTGATGAAGGTAAACGCTGGGGAAGGATGAGTAAAAAAATACAATCTGGGCTCCTAAGGGGGCCCAGTCTGGAGTGGGAAAAAAACTCCAAATAATTGTTGTTAGGTTACAATAAACGCTGTGCTGTGTGCCGAAAAAAAGGGTTGTTGTGTGTGTCTTTTGCAACGCATTTATCTATTTTTTCCAATTAAGATAATTTTATGATCGTGAGAAGCAATGATCAAAATCAAAATTTTGATTAATTGTCCAGCCCTACTTCATAGAAAAATGTACTTGATCAGCGATGGGTAAGAAACCCATCAAAAACAGCTGCTATGTAGGCACTCAAGTTAAGGAAACCTACTGCATGCTAATTTGGCGAGCTTGTGAAAGCTCACCCCATTGTGTTTGGATCTGTCTTATATACAGAAATTCTGCATTAACAGCTAACATTGTTGTTTTGAAATTTGAAACTATCTCAGGCCTGGCCCTATGTCAAACTTTGGACTATTTATTTGAATATTTCAGCCGCTGCTTGTTTAATTATATATTTTCTTGACTCTGCTTTTAAGTGAAACTCTTTTCTGTTTTCCCCCTTGTTCATGGCCAAGTGCAGTGCAGCCCCTCTGCATTGGTGCCTCCTTGGTATATTTTTGCTCATTCGTCATCCTGTCCCCCACACCATTTCATCTCTTCCTCGTCCAAAGGAGATACGTTTATCTCAGAATGGCCAAGCTTTTATTGCATCCCTTATTGTCAGCTATTTCCCTACATTTCAAGCCAGAGTCTGGAATCCACTATGGCACCCAAAGAGGTGGAAAGGAAGTGGAAAAGGCTAGGATCGTAGAAAGCAGAGGGGAGTGATAAAAGTGAAAATGGGTTTAGCGGGCAGTTGAAGGCGAGCCCGGGAGAGTAGTTGTAGTCTAAGAATCAGCTTAGGAGCTGTGACAGTGGGATAAGGCAGCGATGGCAACATTGTGCTTCTGATAAGATCAGCGATAAGGAAAAGCAGCAGGTCAGGAGCTCGAGAGCAGTAATAACTGAGTGAAAAAAGTATAGTATGGATGTGTTTTTGTCTTGCTGTCAACTGAATAATAGATTTTCTTTATAAATGTACAAACTTTGTAAAACAATGTTTTAAATTTAAAAGTTTAAGAGCAAAGTAATACAATAGTTTCTCTCCTCATAAGCCTTTCAGTATGAACATACCTTACCCTGTGCAATTACTTCAGATCTGTAATTTCTTATCTAAACTTTCTCTCTTGTCATACACTTATGCTGAGATGCTTCGATTTTCTGTCATCGCGTCACCTCCTCCATCCATTAGTGTGCCTTGGAACGGTTCCCCAGGGAGAACGAGTACACGTGAACGATCGTCCGATTGTCTTGTGCTTTTAGAGGAAAAGAACCGCTCGCACTTCCAGAGCGTGAACAATGGCCCCAATTGTTCTCCCTCCCCCCGCCCCCCACCCTCATTCTCGCCCACAGCGTTCAATCTGAATTGACCCATTTCAATCAAAGAAGGGACAAAACTGCAGGTATCGGGGACAAAACAACATTAAATGGAGCCTATCTCAGCTGCATTCGGGCGGAAGGCAGGGTACACCCTGGACATGTCGCCACCTCATCACAGGGCGAACACAGATAGACAGACAACATTCACACTCACATTCACACATTAGGGCCAATTTTTTGTGTTGCCAATCAACCTATCCCCAGGTGCATGTCTTTGGAGGTGGGAGGAAGCCGGAGTACCCGGAGGGAACCCACACAGTCACGGGGAGAACATGCAAACTCCACACAGAAAGATCCCGAGCCCGGGATTGAACTCAGGACTTTCGTATTGTGAGGCACATGCACTAACCCCTGTACCACCCCCGGTTCGGTTCGGAGGTGTACCGAACGAGTTTACACACAGACATATTAAGTAGCGCACCGCACATTGTGTAAACAATGCACACTGAGGCACAACACACGGCATGCTAGCAGCGACCGGGCTACAACAACATGTAAAAGCCAGAGCTGGAAGACCCTCCTGCCTCTATAAAATCTCCCGTTTGGGAAAATTTCGGCTTCGCGGTGCGATACAACAATGGATAACATCGCTTCAACGAAGAGAAAGACGAACAAACACAGCTCCCACCGCATTCAAGCAGCTTCTCCTCGGCAAGTCAGGCAGGGCTAAAGCAATAACAAATGCCGTTGGTGTTTTTATAGCAGCAGATTTAAGACCATATTGCATTAAAAACTAGATTTTGACCCACTTCTATGGTGGAAGAACAACGAGCCCATATATCCTCTTTACTGCCAAGTTAGCCAGGCACTACCTCGCCATACCTGCTACCTCCGTGCCCAGCGAAAGGGTATTTTCCACAGCTGTAGACATTTTAACTGCAAGCAAGTCTGCTCTTTCTGCAGACAATGTAGATAAACTGATTTTTCTGGCAAAAAACATGACAATTGAGTGAAAGTCACCAAAGTTAAAGGCTGGGGGGGTGGGGGGTAATCTGGGGCTGAGTTGACTTGAAACTGTTTGTTTCACTTTTTGTATGTAGAAGAAAAGTTTTGTCATGTTATTTAATCTGAGCGACAACTTGAAGCAGTTCAATGTTGCACTTTATATGTAGAAAGGTTTTGTAAAGAAACCAATTCTGAGCCTTATCTTATTTATTTTTTATATGTTGACTGCATTAACCCTGGCAATCGACCAGTATGTATGTTATTGTTATGCTTAGCATTTATGACTGCCTGCTGTTGCACTGATCAGCCTAGTGGTGGCTCACATCCATCACACACAGAGCTATTTTAAAGCAATGTAAAAAGGATGAAGCCATTGTTTACAAATTTTGGTAAATAAATAACCAGAAAATGTATATTTTGTTGTTTTCTTACTGTACCGAAAATGAACCGAACCGTGACCTCTAAACCGAGGTACTTACTGTTGCGTTAGACCAGATGTTCCTCCAAGGGGAACTCAGAACGCTAGTCAGTCCCAAGTTCTTTAGATGACATATAAACTGAACTCAAAAGTACCACCAGGGACAGAATAGGTATTTTGTAATTTATTGTCAAATATTTGAGAATAGAGACCAGCCTCGAACAACACATACAAACGCGTAGCCCAAGTTGATCTGACCAAATCCCGGAAAACACTCTCTTCTTCAATATTTAAACTTATGATACTTCCGCACTGGTGCTTGCCTGTCTGTGTGTGTGGGCACGTGCGCGTTTCATTTGTCATTGTGTCCTTTTTTACGGCACTGCAAATTGACGCTGCTTTAAAAAGTGGATGGATAGTTCATGTTATTTTTCACACAACTTTGTCCCACACTTGTTAGCTAGCTAGCAAGGCATAAGTTAACACTCTTACCGAGGCTGAGACTGCGTCCTCCCTCCAGATGTCCGACACCATCCCTCCGCTTTAAATGCTAGCATATCACAGATGTACTGCCATAAAAAACAAGGTTAGCTTTGTAAAATGAGCAAGGTATTCATGTTTTTAACAAGAATAAGAGGTAATGCTCTCACACTTTACATGTTATCGTTGCCGATGTTTTTGCGAATAGCGATGCTGATTCGCTTCGTCCGAAAAAACACGGGTGATAACGTCACGACTATTGACGACAAATATAATTGTCCACGACAAATTTTACAAATGTTCACTACTCGTTGCAGCCTTATTTATAATTAGTATTAACTTATATTTTTTCTTATATCGTTTTACTCTATTTTTCAATTATTGCTTATTGTACAATGTACTTTTTTGAAAATGTTTCAAGTTTCTAGAGACTTCTTCAATCCTTTTAGTGACTAGCAGCAAATCTATGTCATCTTTTTCCGGTGTTATTAGAGACTGTTCTCGTGTTTAGAGACCCTTTACTTTTGTCTCTCGATGTCTACGACGAACAGCGAGAGCTGCAGCAAGCCTGATGTTACACTTGCTTCGAACTGCTCCTCCAACTGCACTTTGCTTGAAAGAGCACCACTGTCCTCTTAATATTTTCACATTGGGCATTTTGTAGATCGCTGTCAATGGGTATATTTCTATAGGTTATATTAAACTATGTCCACATTATAGACATGTTGCCTGTGCGTATTGCATCACAATATCATCACAATATCTGGTTTCGGCAGCGGTAGCTAGTCTCCCAAAATTCCCTGCGTAGCGTGAGTGGGAGAGGTCGTAAAGGAGAGAGAAAGGATTGCTTTTATCCATAACTTTTTTAGTTATGCTGCTAAAAGACAGACAAACAAACTCTGGCGGAAACACAACCTCTTTGGTCTGTGTCTGCATGCTTTAAATGGGTTTGTTTTCCATGTTGAGAGTAAGAAATGAGGCAGGCACCAGCGCGGATAAAGAAAAAGTTTAGTGACACTCCATGTGGGAACACAAGGAATATATAAGAAGCTAATTGATAAACAACCACTCTGAAAATATATTTAATGAAGCATCAATTTGTGAGGTATTTCCAATATTAAACGTTAAATTGTCAGATAACTTATTTGAGAATCAGCATTTTCCAAAATTATATAAGATGTCCACTACAGAGGAAACTGTTTCTCTGAAGTTAAAAGTTGAAAGACACTAGCGTGATCATTATTGTTTTATATTTTTTACAGTAGAAGTTTATATTGTCAGTTTAAAGGTACTTAACTGAAAGTATGTTTAAAAACAATATATATGTGTATATACTGTGTATGTGTGTGTATATATATATATATATATATATATATATATATATATATATATATATATATATATATATATATATATATATATATATATATATATGTATATATATATATATATATATATGTGTGTGTGTGTGTGTGTGTGTGTGTGTATGTATGTATGTATATGTATATATACATATGTGTGTGTATATAAATATATGTATATATATATTAGGGCTGTGAATCTTTGGGTGTCCCACGATTCGATTCAAAATCGATTCTTGGGGTCACGATACGATTCAAAATTAATTTTTTTTTTTCAATTCAACACAATTCTTGATTCAAAAACGATTTTTTATTTATTTTATTTTATTTTTTTAATGAAAACAATACACAACAATACCATGATAATGCAATACAATTTCAAAACCAAACCCGACCCAGCAACATTCAGAATAGCAATAAACAGAGCAATTGAGAGCAATTGAGGACACACAAACATGACACGAAACAATCTAAAAGTAGTGAGACAAAAAGTAATATTATCAACAACAGTATTAATATTAGTAACAATTTCAACATAGCAGTGATTAAAAATCCCTCATTGATATTATCATTACAAACATTATTAAAAAATATATATTAAAAAAATGAACAATGGTGTCACAGTGGCTTACACTTGCATTGCATCTCATAAACTTGACACATTGTGTCCAATATTTTCCACATTTTGGTTAATTTTTATGAATTTATTATGGGTCTACTGAAAATGTGACCAAATCTGCTGGGTCAAAAGTATACAAACAGCAATGTTAATATTTGGTTACATGTCCCTTGACAAGTTTCACTGCAATAATGCGCTTTTGGTAGCCATCCACAAGCTTCTGGTTGAGTTTTTTATCACTCCTCTTGATAAAATTGGTGCAGTTCAGCTAAGTTTGTTGGTTTTCTGACATAGACTTGTTTCTTCAGCATTGTCAACACTTATAAGTCAGGACTTTGGGAAGGGCATTCTAAAAACTTAATTCTAGCCTGATTTATCCATTCCTTTACCACTTTTGACGTGTGTTTGGGGGTCATTGTCCTTTTGGAACACCCAACTGCGCCCAAGACCCAACCTCTGTTGATTTTAGGTTGTCATGAAGAATTTGGAAGTAATACTCCTTTTTCATTGTCCCATTTACTCTCTGTAAAGCACCAGTTCCGTTGGCAGCAAAACAGGCACAGAGCATGCTTGACGGTAGGCATGGTTTTTCTGGGATTAGGCATTACCTGTTCTCCTCCAAACATATTGCTGGTTATTGTGGCCAAACAGCTCAATTTTTGTTTAATCTGACATCACATGGACAAAGATAAGACCTTCTGGAGGAAAGTTTTGTGGTCAGATAAAACAAAAATTTAGTTGTTTGGCCACAATACCCAGCAATATGTTTGGAGGAGAAAAAGTGAGGCCTTTAATCCCAGGAACACCAATCATACCGTCAAGCATGGTTGTGGTAGTATTATGCTCTGGGCCTGTTTTGCTGCCAATGGAACTAGTGCTTTACAGAGAGTAAATGGGACAATGAAAAAGGAGGATTACCTCCAAATTCTTCAAGACAACTTAAAATCATCAGCCCGGAGGTTGGATGTTGGGCGCAATTGGGTGTTCCAACAGAACAACGACCCCCAAACACACGTCAAAAGTGGTAAAGGAATGGCTAAATCAGGCTAGAATTAAGGTTTTAGAATGGCCTTGGACAATGCTGAATAAACAAGTCCATGTCAGAAAACCAACAAATTTAGCTGAACGGCACCAATTTTGTCAAGAGGAGTGGTCAAAAACTCAACCAGAAGCTTGCGGATGGCTACCAAAAGCGCCTTATTGCAGTGAAACTTGCCAAGCGACATGTAACCAAATAATAACATTGTTGTATGTATACATTTGACCGAGCAGATTTGGTCACATTTTCAGTAGACCTATAATAAATTCATTTAAAAAAAAAAAATTCATGAATGTTTTTTGTGTATGTGCTCCAATCACTCTATCACAAAAAAATATTATTAGAAATTATTGGAAACTCAAGACAGCCATGACATTATGTTCTTTACAAGTGTATGTAAACTTTTGACCACGGCTATATATATATATATATATATATATATATATATATATATATATATATATATATATATATATATATATATATATATATATATATATATATACACACATACATACATACGCAATTATACACACACACACTTATACAGGTCTGTACGCTTAGCTTTTTCACTAGTAGCACCGATGCGTCTTAATGACAAAAATGTGTAGCACAGAAAACATTTTTGTAGCGCAGAACAAATTTAGGTGCAATCTGAAATGTCTTAAATATGACAATTTCATTATAAGACTCAAAAAACATACACATGTACACTCATACATATAAACACAATGCCATCATCAGGCCTACTGTAACACAGAGAACATCCCTAAACTATGCTAGCACTGTCGCTAACACGAGTGTAGAGCGGGGCGATCTGGATATATGGATCAAAACTTATATCCCGATATAGTTTAGCCCATAAACTAACCCATAAATAGAAATATCCATTGACGTAACTAAATATCTCCACCATGTTTTGATATTTAATTTTCGGCACTGATGGAGATCTCAAATACACAAAAACAGGTACCAACAAGTAAGAAAAGTAGGTTTTGCATAAGAGGATCCCAACTTAAAAGGTGTTTTGAGATAAGAAAAAAGAAAAAGTCTTGACAATAATATAAGAAAAGTGAAATATACTCTTCAATCTTCTTTACAAAAAAACCATTTAGCTCTTTTTAATTCTTCGGCTAACAAAAACACAAAAGAACAAAATGTGAAATAAAGTGCCCTGGTTTAAGAGGAACGTCAGCAGCAACATGAAAATAATTTACCTTTAACAATGGTGTTTTATAGGTAAACATAATTATAGAACATACACACAAAGATTTTAGCCAGGGACACTAATCTTCCAACTGCTTCATGATGCTGTGTTCTATGAATTTAAAAAAGTAATTAACTATGGTTACTTAGCAATTCAATTGCTTTTTTAGTTAAGTAACAACGGAATTAGTCTTTAATTAATGTACAGTAATAAATTACTTAGGAAAAAAAATTAACAATCTGGCATATTGCAGTTGAGATAAGTTTCATATGAGAGCAGCATGTGCGTGTGCCTTTTCAAAAGCGGTGCCTGTTGCCTAGTGACGTCAGCGAGTCCTCGTTTTCGCAGGCATTTTAATTTTCATCAAATAGATTGAATGTGCTTGGATGGCTCTATGTTCTTGTCAACAACCAGGGTATTGTTTGGATGGCAAGTTTGTCACTTCAATCATTGATTTGTTGTTTAATATTCTCTCCGACCCTAGTAGTTACTAGAGCGCAGTGCAGTTTCTGTCAAGTTTTAAGGTGGTGAAAATGTTTTATTTTACTGAGCAGTTCCTTCAACTAAGACCTTTTTCTTTCATGCTGGAAGTGTTTGAGCTCGGTGAGGCGGGGCTGCAGATCACACCTCTGTGTATGGCACAGGAAAAAGGGACACACACACAGAGCTCTCAGTGTGCACAGAGTGATCAGTGACACTTCCGAGTCAATCACTTGTCCATTTGGTTATGGTATTAGTTTATTTAAAACATGCTATACAAACGTTTACTCTGGTTTGATCAGTTTGGATGGATTTATTTCAAAAGCTAAAGGCTAATTAAAGGGTTAAAATCTGTATTCGCTTAGTGCTACTATTTTTTTCAATACTTACCCGACTTATTTTAAGTCGCAAATGTGAGTAAAGTGCTCGCACTGTACAGTGCTGATATACATGTAAATAATAGTGATTTTTGAAGGACCGGAAATGACGTGTGCGCTGCGGCGCTGTTGCGTAAGTGGTTTACGTAAGTGATTTGAAAAATAAAACTTTGTGGCATGAAAGTCTGTGCACATGACTATAAACAGATCACACAAATACAACTCATAAGATATTTAAAGCCCTGAAAATGTCACCCTCCATATAATGTCAAAAAAAGGAAACCTTAAAATGGAAAATCTGTTGACCGAGGGCGGAAGTGCCCCACTCGGATAGAAAGTTAATTTTTTCAATGTGTCAAAAATAGTAAGACCAACCCCAGCATAACTTTCAGTGACCCACTTCCAGCCTTTGTGTTGGCGGATGTTTTTTTATTCTCTATTTGAACCCACAAGTCAATAAGCACACATACAGACAGACACACATACATATTGTGTGCATGCTGTTCTAATCATTTGGTTCCACACTGTGTCTGCTAGCGTAGTATTAGCCTAAATACACACAGTCTGTCTAATTTAGCCTGTAGCACATTGGCCTCATTTCGCTGTAAAGGAAAAATATGTAGTCTTTCTGCTTTTCCGCATCGCCATCTGGTTTTCTCTATTGTCAGCTCTTTATCCGTCCACATTTGCCACCAAATTCTCGAATCTTCTGTTTTAATGTCATGATCTTTACCAGCCAATGATTTTCAATAGGGAAAGGTGGCCTGACCTTTACCGACAAAGCCCTCATTTCGTATCGCCCTCATACGAAGAGGTGGGTTATCGGTTTTGGCCTCTTAGATTTGGTCTCCAGTGACAGTAGGATGTCAACTGTGTGAATGTTGAAGTGGCAGGGTCTGATGATTAGTTTAAGACTTCATCATGGCGTTCAAAGTTTTAACATGGACAAAAATATGTTTTTTGATATGGGTAATTTTATATACTGATGACGATCACAATGAAGATTGTTTTTCTGAAAATTATATACATTTACACACATTAAATGAATGCCTATTTAGCTTTTTTCCTTTTATTTTACTAATACGGGAGCGGCGTGGCGAAGTTGGTAGAGTGGCCGTGCCAGCAATCGGAGGGTTGCTGGTTACTGGGGTTCAATCCCCACCTTCTACCATCCTAGTCATGTCCGTTGCGTCCTTGGGCAAGACCCTTCACCCTTGCTCCTGATGGCTGCTGGTTAGCGCCTTGCATGGCAGCTCCCGCCATCAGTGTGTGAATGTGTGTGTGAATGGGTGAATGTGGAAATACTGTCAAAGCGCTTTGAGTACCTGAAGGTAGAAAAGTGCTATACAAGTATAACCCATTTATCATTATTTATAATACATATTTTTAAAGATCTTTATTGTTTTGTCCTTTTTATATATACGATGTATATATATATATATGTATGTATATATATGTATGTATGTATATTTAAAATAATGGGGGAAAAGATAAGCTAAACTGGTACTAATTTCAAGTGTGGATACGTGTATAATTTTAAGAAAAATTATTTACAGATTCCGTCTTTAAAATTAATTTTGTTCAAAAGGTCTCAGTATTTTTTTATTTTATTTTTTTCAATTTCCAGTGTTCCCTATGTCATATTAACTCCACTCTTTCCATCATTAGTGGTTTTACACGTTTGCCATAATTGTTTCCGGATTTTTAGTGTACTCTCAAGTGCATTGACCTATACATACACTGCAGGAGTCCTTATTTCAAAGTCGGGCTATGTCATGGTCTCACAGTTAATGACTGAGCAGGACTTATTAAAGCAATTTGTCTTCTCATCAACCTCACTGTGTCGCATTTCGTTTGCTGTAATTCAAAAAGGTCGACCAATAACATTGAGATACATTTCACAGTGTCATTTTCACTGAGCCATCGTTGTAGTTTTGTTTTCCTGAGTCCATTGTACCAAATGAATAATCAATCAAAAACTGCAATTTAGATTCAAGTTTCTCAATTGAGAGAGAAAAACATTATACTCCAAATGTATGTTCAAGTTTTCACAAAGTGCTCAGAAACCTAAAAATTGAAGTAATGGGCAACTCCTCGCAACAAACCACCACAATCACCCATCCTTTCATTAAGTCTCAACCTGCGAAGAAAACACTGGCGGGGGTTTAGAGCAAGTTCAGAAAAAGAGTAAATTAAACATTTGCAGATTAATATGGCTCCCCATTAAAGCAGAAGTGGATTATGAATGGACAGTTGGCTAACTTGTTTCCCAGATATCAGTCTTTGTTCTCCTCGAAGAATTACGGGCCTCAGGAGAGGAAAGCGCCACAGATGTCGGCTCCTGCCTGACTAATTGAAAGTCTGGCGTTGAAGTTAAGTTTTTAACAGAAGAACATTTTTGAAAAATGTCTTGAACGTGATATTTATTTTATACATTTTTTTCTAGTTCTTTGTTTCTTTAAAAGTTAAATTATTCCACGATAGATCAAAAAGGGAATGAAAGTATATACTGTATTTTTTTTTTTAATGATTTTGTTTGAGTTTGTTGTTTTCTTGCAGCGTCTTAAAACAATCATCTTGGCAGCAACCAGCAGAGGGTGCCATTAATTCAGGCCCAACTGGTTGGCTGTCAGCCTAAATAGGCTGTTGTCAGAATCATGATAAAACTGAAACAGGAACAGCAGAAGTAGGACCATTATTGTTTATCCCACAGGCTAGTTAAGTTAGTACATCAATTCTTAATTGCTTGTAATTCGTCCACTTTGGTATCTTCGTAACATTGTAGTATATTTTATATACTTTTGGCTAGGGCTGCACAATTAATCAAATTTTGATTTTGGTTTTAATTATGACTTCTCACGATCATAAAAGTATAACAATCGAAAAGAAATGATTGATGCGCAACATACATGCAAATTCCGGAGCCTGTAACTGTGAAACGGATGAGGAGCGAATGAGTGGAAAAAAAGACCATGTCTACTAGAAGTTTGGGATTTCAGCATGGTTACTACTTTCATTTGACACAGCGCTGGTATGCCTATTCAATATTTACTAAACTCCATGCAAGAAGTAAGGCATATCATTTCTGCGTTCACGCAACGACGGGGGGAGTCACATAATTGGCCAATGAATGAATGAATCCATTGTTAAATGCAGAATATCAAGGAAATTGACATGAATGTAAGGAAATGCTGTCATTGTGAGGATAAAGAACATTTGTTTGGGAAAATAATGTGTTTGGGATCATTTATTCATCCCCGTAACCCGTAACCCCCAACCGCCCCGTGCTGAACTAAACAATGTTGACACAGTCACTTGAAACAGCGACTAAACTACGAAGCTAAAGCTACCAAGAGCAATCCATAAACCCACAACACATCTCATCCGCTTGTGTTGTTGTGAACGACATCATGGATGTAACAATGTTTAAACAACAGTCGCAAATTGAGAGGCACGCTCTCTTTTTTTTGGAGCCTCAAATTTTCGCCTTACTCATCAAGCTGAGAACAGCAAAGCACACTTCCTCCCTTCACAATAATAGTGCGGTGCTCAGTCTGACTACGCTAACAAAATAAAAGTTTCAAAAAAGTACCTTACATAAATATAATGTACTTAAAGACCTTTCTGATACATTTACACATGTATTATGCTTTGACCTAAACTACAGGTCAAAATTGTCCAAAGTTGTATTGCACCAATAAATGTGAGGATTTTGTATTTAATTAAAAAACATTTTATTGAATTTTATTTGATGCAAAAAACGCACATTCTATGGTGGTAAAATAAGTGTAAAAGATAATAACAGAATTAAAAACAATTAAAACAAAAAATTAAGTTATTGTTTATTATATTGCTATTGTTATATAAATGTATTGTTATTACTATTAGTAATTTACTTGTTGTAGTTTATTCGTTACTAATTTGTATAATTTTTTTAAAAACTTTATTTAAAGTTGTGTGTTTGTGGTACAATAAATACTCGTTTTGTCAAATTATTGAATAATCATGTAATTAATTAATTTACAATTATAATAATCGTCCAGCCCTACCAATGTCAGAATGTTAAAGTGAGTAGAGTATGGTTTTGCCGTCGGTCAAAGTTAGCGTGTCTGCATTCTCCTACTTGACATTCTAATATTCAGTACGACAAGAATACCTCAGCTGGCAGTTAGTATTTATTTGGTCCAAGTTGTTGTGTATTTGTACGTGGTTAGGGGTTTAGCTATGAACTTCAGGATTTACTTCTCCTCTATCCTTCTTCATGTTCTACTTGTTCTCTTCATTAATGATTATTGTAAAGAGAATAACCAGTATGTAATTCATTGTCTATTAGACAGTGCAGTACTATTAATGATTCTATTTGTTTTAATGTATTTTATATTAGGCTCATTTTTGGTTCAGACAGAAGAGTAGAAATGACAAATACAAACAAACAAAGACAGCCTCTTTGGGAAGGCGGCGATTAATTACTGAGGAATTTCCTGAGCTGAGCGAACAGTACGGCCCAAAATGTGTTTCTATAGAGGTCTGTAGTGCTTCTCTAGATCAGTGTTGTCTGGGCAGAGACTTCCTCTTGCTACGCTATTTGACGTTTGTCTCGAGAGACCTAAAAGAATGCAGGACAAAGGTTTTCACTCATGTAAAGGCATTCGGTGAAGGTTTAAAGTTGTGCTTCTTAGTATTTTTTTTTCTTTTCAAACAGAGCAAAGACGCTTTATGTAAAAAAAAGAGCAAACCCAACAGACGCAACACCTCAGATGACAAATAAGATATGAAATTACATATTGTACAGGCGCTTACAAAGGCCCCACATTTAAGTAGAAAATCTTTCTAACACCAAATAACTTAAGGGACATTAGATTGATTGTTTTGAGGGGGTTTCGCGCACGTGTGTCAACCATCAATGAGTACTTAATAGAAGCTTCACACACCCTTAATCCTATCTTAGTGCCCAATTGTGGTTAATAGTGGTCATGACTCACAAAGACAATGACAAATGTTTGTGCAGCTATTTTTTAAGTAGTTGGCATCGTAGTAGACCCCTGAATCACACTCCCAAAAACCCTCGAGGGGCTTCAGGTGCTGGGATCTGAATGACTCACTGGGGGGTTTTTTGGAAGGAATTTCCAAACACCTGATGGGGCTGAAAGTCCGTTAATAGCATCCTCCTAACGTGATGCCATGGGCTCTGCTAACTTCTGGCAGTATCCCCAGGTTTCCATCCAGCGCCTGGACAAAACACTTTATTTATAACGTTGTCAACAAAGCCATTCATTTTGACTCTCGGCTATGGAGGGCCTTGCGAGTTTCTGAAGGTTGTCAACCTTTTAATAAACAGATTTTAGACTTTTTAAAGTTAATTTGAATTATAAACAGAGCAATATCCATCATCTTTAAGGTCGTTCGCAATCATTATTTATTTTTTTCAAATGCATTCTAACTCGTAAATAAAAGTCGGCTTACAGCAGAGCCCATGGGATGTCCTCTATTCCATCTATAACAGCCCCCCCCCCCAAAAAAAAACATTCAAAAAGGGCCAACAATACCCCATTTACATTTTGTGACTTGAAAATTAACCACATATTAGTAATATTGTTATTATAAGCGCTAACGCAGACAAAATATTTATAGCGGTGCCTTGATCACTAGTGTATGTGGCTATGTTTACATCATTGAGTGGTCTATTTACTCGCTTCCCTGCTTGTGAAAGTTTACTGTAGATCATAAATAATGCCTCTCACCTGGATAGTAAAAGGAAGAGGATGTAATACAAAATGTTGGTACATTTTGACATCCTATTAAGACTGGGAAATGGTGAGAACAACACAAAAAGACGCTTGGTTACACCCCCCTTTTCTTTGTGAGGATAATGATTAATTCTTCATCTCAACGGGACTGTATCAAGATTATATCAGTCGGCATCCTACAGGCAGCAGACATTGTACAGTAAGTGATGTTTTATTATGTTTGTTGGCTCTCTTGAAGTCTGCAGTGAGTAATAATCAGTGATGTAGTTGGGGAAAAAAAAGTGAATGTTGTGATGCATTTTTTAAATTAATGCGATCATCAATCTTCACTATGACGTCAATTCACGGCACCCGAGGAGCTTGTGAAATGACGCTTGCTGCGGCGAGCTCAGTATTAGAAAAAAACACAACTGGCAAGAAGGCGAGAAACTCTTTATTTCAACACTCGTGTGCCTTACCTGTCGCACAGTTCCTGTCTTCACAATAAAAGTGCTTCTCCACCCTGCCTGCAGTTACAAAATAAGAGTCTCAGAAAGCTAGCACACACAAGCTAGCAAGCTATGGAGTTTGCTGTCAATGTATTTATTGTAAAGTGTATACAATTTGAATATGGAAGCTGGACAAATAAGATGCCAAAAACCAACTACTTTTATGTGGTATTGGACAGAAATTACTTTTTTTCTCCTCCACTATGTAAATTTTAAAATGTGGAAGTTATCAGCACTACAGTGAATCCTGTCTGATTCCATTCAATGCAAGTCATCAGAATCAGATAATAACCAACTTATATTCTTGTCTTAATGAAAGAAAGGAATCTATATGTGTTAAACATGCTTTTTTTAAATTTTTTATTAAACACCTTTAACATGTTAACAAAAAATGTCTGTTTCATAAATACAGCTCCCATTTAAATAAAGTGGAAACCTAAAATGACCTCCAATTTGAAGGAAATATGAAACTATTTTCCCTCAAGAATCCTATCGACATTCGTTAACAGTACTGGCAATGTTTAAGTAACAACTTAAAGTGTAAAAAGAACTTAACCGTATATCCATCCATCCATCTTCTTCCGCTTATCTGAGGTGGGATCCCGAGGCGTTCCTAGGCCAGCTGGGAGACTTAGGTCCCCCAACGTGTTCTGGGTCTTTCCCTTGGCCTCCTCCCAGTCGGGCGTGCCCTGAACATCTCCCCAGAGAGACGTTTGGGGGGCATCCCGACCAGATGCCCGAACTACCTCAGCTGGCTCCTCTCGATGGAAGCTAACGGTATAGTAAAAGTAAAATAAAACGATTCACTCTTTGATGTGAATGAAGTGTAGCATATCAGGAAGTGAAAACGAAGGAATGATTAAATTGCATCAAAGTTTATGAATTACATGTTATTGGCAACACTAAATTGACCCTAGTGTGAGAATGTGAGTGTGAATGTTGTCTGTCTATCTGTGTTGGCCCTGCGATGAGGTGGCGACTTGTCCAGGGTGTACGCCGCCTTCCGCCCGAATGCAGCTGAGATAGGCTCCAGCGACCCCGAACGGGACAAGCGGTAGAAAATGGATGGATGGATGGATGTTTTAACATTGTCATATTATAAGTGTGACTCCTCTGCAGTATTGTAAATGAAAAAAACTCAACTCTAAATATTATAAACTGTCACTAAGAAAAAGCAAAACGCTTGGCTTTTTGGGTTTTTGTTTAACTGTAAAAATATTGTTACTCTGTACGGCTGCAGAATTCATAAATAAATGTCACACGAATCTTCAGTAAATGATTCAACTATAAGTGCATGCTTATCGTTATAATGGTGCTTCACGGTCAATCCTGTAGATCAATGGTCCCCAACCTTTTTGTAACTGTGGACTTGAAAATTTGTCCCATGGACCGGGGGGGTGTATGGTATTTTTTTGTTGTCATAAAACAATACAATCATGTGTGCTTACCGACTGTATCCCTGCAGACTGTATCCCTGCAGACTGTATTGATCTATATCGATATATAATGTAGGAACCAGAAATATTAATAACAGAAAGAAACAACCCTTTTGTGCGAATGAGTGTAAATGGGGGAGGGAGGTTTTATAGGTTGGTGCACTAATTGTAAGTGTATCTTGTGTTTTTTATGTTGATTTAATAAAAATAAAAATAATTAAAAAAAAACATTTTTTTTATTTTTTATTTCTTGTGCGGCCCGGTACCAATCGATCCACGGGCCGCGGCCCGGTGGTTGGGGACCACTGCTGTAGATAGTAGATACTAATACTGGATGTAAGTTGTAAGCCCTCAGTAATGTTAAGCAATTAGAACAACACTGATTTGGTTATTTTCAGAACGCATTGAAGATGTGCAGGGAAAAATCGGATTAGTTTCTTATGAAGAATGAAGCGCTGTTCAAGGGTGAGGCGCATTTCGAGAGGGAAGGACACTTCCTGTTTGAGCTGCATCGGAAATACCTAAACCCAATGCCTCTGAGGCAGGATTCAGATTAGCCTACGAGCAAACACACGTTTACACAAAAAAGTAAACTGGAACACACCCCAGAGCCCACATGCCAAAGCAGAATTGCAGAGTTTGCGGTGATAAACCCAACAAGCAACCTCCATATAGCGTAGCTGCCTCCCTGAAACACACTAGCATGCACACAGACTCCCATCCGTTGGGAGTATTGTTGGATTCTTCCCCTTCTGACGCCTGTAAGGCTCAGGAAAAGGAAATGCAGTCCTGTGTAACCTTTCAACACAGATCTACAGAAAGAGAGAGTATTTTTTGTCATGGTGGAGCCCATGACAAACTGGTGAAGCATGTTTTTTGTCTGAAAATATTGGTTACATTTTGAGGCACTGCTGCAGAGGACTTCTCCCCCAACAAACTATGAAAAAGTTCATTAGCCGTTAAAAGTCTTTGCTCCTCCACTTGGTAATTAATGTAGCGATTTACAGGGACCGTTCTTAACTTCCTAAAGGTGTTTATTCGCATTTTGAAATCCCATATACAAACACCTACACGCTAAATGGAAAGCCATTAGCACTTAATGGAATACCTTGGACCGAGTGGAGTTGAAACCTTGAAGAACTACAAACTGTGCAAGCACAGTAAAGGATTTTATACTCCTTGTGTTCTGTCAATGGCCTTTTCATTTAGTCAGAGTGCCTCTTTTTTTTGTCGATGGTAATTTGCCCGTTGTCTCTATTTGTAATTGGACAATCCGAGACGGTGAAGAGTCAAAAGGGTAGGAATGATTGTGTTTTAGCTAATGTGGGAATCCTGCTGGGAATGCTTGTGACGACACAATGTTTTTCAATTGACCTTTTTAGTCTCTAAATGTTTCTATTCAAGCTTTTTGAAATTAGCTTTGTGAAGCAAACTTTACAACGTAAGGTCGTGCAGTTGGGAATCACGCCAACACTTTATGTAAGTCTCACAAGAATTTGAATTCTTATTGCTGCTTTTGTTTTCATTGATCAGTTCAGTAACCATCATAGTCACTAGCTCTGCGTTTTCATTGGCTTTTTGTGACACAAGAATAAACAAAATTATATTATTCCATCAACACCATTCATATTTTATTGTTTTAATTTATTTACTGCGTTTAAAGTACTTGTTATACTGATGTGACAAGTAAGAATGTTAAAACGTACGATGCTTAGGGTCTTCTCAGATAGGTACCGTCGCACTACACTCATTGAAGCTAAGACTGTTTTTTTGTTTTTTTATGTATAAATATTCACTATTGCAATACTTATTTTTCATGTGTATGACTGTCAACATTAATATGTCACTCAAAACATTGCCTGTACACTTGAAGGACCTATGTAGGTCACATGTGATCAGTTGATACAATGTAAAAAGACTAATGGAGAGGGTTGCCTCAATTTTCTTGTTAGGTTGAGTCATTACTTTTTAGATGGCAGTTCCACCATAGATCATAATATTTCTATTAAAATTACTTATGATCTGAACAAATCTGAACAAATCGAATATAGACCAGCGTCCTGAAACACATTCAGCTGTAGCTCAAAATTGGATGGCGCCTCCAAATATTGCTGAGAGTTGACCCGACTTTCAACCGCGCCACAATGTCTCATAAAAATCCCAGAAATATTAACTAAGTTCTCCACTCATACTCACATGTCAAGAGTTTTTCCCCTAAAGTTATTTTTAGGACACTGCCCTCCCTCTACTTGCTGTGTAGTTGGCCTGGTCCTGACCAGAGGAAGAAGAGGAGTGGCAGGGAGGGGAAATGTCCAACAATGACTTTATTAACATGATGCCCAACACAGCCAGCACATCGAGACTTTACAGCACAGCTCTAGCTCAGGATATATTTTTTTTTGGACTTTGGAATTAACTGTACAACTGTATTTTTGGTGTATTTGTCTCAGTCTGTCTCTTGTCCAAATGGAAGTTTGCTAACGGGCTTCAAGCATGTTGATCACAAGTGAGTATCTGTCGACTGTGATGTCTTGGTCTCTGATGACAGCTGTTGTTTAATAGCATTCATGAAGATAAGCAGGTGATTGATGTTTAATTAGCACAATGAGCTGTAATTAATCAGAGCCTGATGGTGCTTTTTCGCTAATATAAATGTCCTCTGTGAAACTTTTCATTCTAAACTTCATAAAAGTGAAGCTGAAAAAATGTCTTTGCAAATTGATAAAAGTGAGGGAATTATTTTGGAAAAAAAGTGATCAAGTTTTTTATTGTTTGAAGCCTATGTGGGCCAGGAAGCATTGAACAACAAAAAGCCTTTTCTCCGCAAAAGAATGCATGTGGGCTGTTTGTATAAAGGACTTCGTTGTGCTCTGATGATCACATGTTAAAGCTAGTTAATATCCCGTAATATTTTGCATAATACACTGTCGCAAATGCTTTACGCTGCATAATCCGCAACGATGCCTCCTAATTGACTAGTTTTGGTTGTGGGGGATAAGATAGCACAGAGGTGTCCAATTTTTTTTCACCAAGGGCCGCGTACAGAGAAATTAAAGAATGCAGGGGGACCACATTTGGTACATTTAAAATGCTAAAACCAATGCAATGTACATCAGTATATGCTAAACTATTTGAAAAAAAGTAAAAAAAAAAATGTTTAGGTAAAAGTGACAAAGCAAATAGTTGTTAGTGTAATATCTTCACATTAATAATTAATTCATTTAATTTTCAAAACCTCCTTGTCCAGAGTTGATGCTTCCCTGGCACCCAAAAATACTAACACAAACCAAATTTTATAGAGGATAATTATAGTTCTATATGCACAAAATTGCAAAACTGCTTTTAAGTAGAGACTGAAATGGATAAATGAACAGTTACCATCACTTTTACCTTTTATTGAAGACTTGTTGGTGAAGACGGTGAGAGTCACACGGACGTAGTCAGTTTTTTCTTAAATTCAATAATGTTTCTCACCTTCTTTATCAAAGTGCTGTGACTTGCAACTTCCTTTGTCCTTTGTGGGGGTTTTTCTTCATTCGCACTCAATTAAAAAAAAAAGCGATGCGTGAGATTATTTGTTTGGGCACTCGATTTTAGCAGAAGGAAATGCAAAATGTTCGGACGTACGATAACCCAGATGATATACGGAAAAACCGAGACAAAACTTTGCCGAAAATGGGTACAAAAAACGAGGTACCATTGAAAACTTCTTCATACCAACACTGACTCAAGTTTATTATCATCATTATACAAACGTATATTATATAAAAAATACTGTGAAACCACCAGAGATGCTCAAAACTTTGATATTTTTGAGAATATCGAACATTAGATACGGCACTCAAAAATCTGTCAACATTTTTTAGTACGACTTTGGCTAGCTACAAAGCCACACCGCTTGATGGATTGTCGGCGCATTACGCCTACCGTAGTCAGCGTACTGTGCTTCAACATACAGGTAACATGGTTTGTGTAATAGGCCCCGAAAATGGCACCTATTTGGAGCAGTGTTGGTCATCTTACCTTACTTGTCTCAAAAAGTAATTGAGTTAGTAACTCAGTTACCTCATTGTCATAGTTACTCAGCAAAGTAACTGTGACGTTATGTTTCCTTTCTTTGTTTTAAACGCTATTACGTTAGATAACATTTTTAATGTCAAAGATGTTTGTTAACTGATTGAAGAATAAAAACACAATATACAGTATTTTAGAACATTTGGCATGTATCTTAACTCAATAGAGTGCAGTGTGCCATGTGATATGCATAGAAATAAAAAGATATAAAAAATAAATATTCCATAAAGGTACAACATTAAATATTGAAAGTACAAAACCCAATACCGTACCAAAAATGTAAACTAATGTAAAAACACACAAAAGAACATTTGGCCTTTAAGTAGTGCAAGTCTCTGCACCTGTATACCAAAATACAGCCTGAAAGAACTTGAGAAAAAAACTTTACCAAATTTTGAGCAAATAAATGACATGCATTTAAGTGAAATGTTTAAAAACGTTTTTGGATGACAGTCTTTTCCCAAGCTAATTTTGATTATGCAAGTGAGTAATCACCTGCGATTAATCATGATTAATCAAAATTCCAAAATGTGATTAATCTGATTTTTATAAATGGCTGCATTTCGGCTTGGGTTTAGATTAGCAGCAGCAACAAGTGTCATGTTGGCATTTGCTGGTGTGAGGTGCGATTCGAGTTGCTTGAGGCAGATGTGGATAAAGGTTTTTTTCCTGGGCATTGCGTGCATGTTACATAAACATTCTTGTCTTTAATCTCAATGAGCGAACCGTAGTCTCAGTACTTGCAGTTCAAGAAAGCTACCTTTGAATTTCCTTGGCTCCGGTTTATCCCCACCCCTTCTCTGCATGGAGCTGATGTGTGGTCGAAACCTGACACCTTGCGCTTCATTCAACCAAATTGTAGTAACGAGCCACTTCACATTCTCAGTAACGGCAACGGCGTTACAATGATGGGTACAGTAATCAACTAGATTACTTGTTAATAAAAAAAATAACGCCAATAATAACGCCGTTATTAACAACAATTAGGAGACTAATTGTCTGGTGTTTTGTTTCCAAAATTATGCAAAACCAACTGTTCTTACCTATTGGTATGTGCTGATGTGTATCTGGGATCTCCATAAGTCCTGAAAATTAGCCGTGTCCGCCTTTGTAGTCCGATGCCGTAGTCAATAAGATCCTTCTTTTTCTCTATTTTCTTGTTGTGGGACATTCATCCTCTGTTGTTGCTATTTCTAATATAACGTAGAGTACAGTTCTGATTTATATCTGTCAATAGACTCGCGATGGAAGCGCTAAGAACTACCAGTACAATGAAGATAACGGGGAGAAGATGCTGTCGAAGTGGAGGCACGTAAATAAGACCGCCTACAAAACATCTTGAAGAAACGGTCAAAAAGCAGCTTGAAGATAGTCTATAAAACATAATGTATGCAACATTTTGACCAAAGAACCACCATTACTTGTTATGTAGACCAGTGTTTTAAATGGAGAGAAAAACATCATCACCCCCTTTCATGCACCTTATAATCCGGTGCACCTTTTGTACGAAAATAGACCTGAATAGACCCACTCATAAGCGGTGCGCCTTATTGTCCGAAAAATACGGTATATACTGTAATACGCGTTGATGCTATAAAGTGCGTTTTATCCGATTTACTAGATTAATCAGACAAACCAATTGATGGATTACTCAATTACTAAAGTAATCGCTAGCTACAGCCCTACATTTAACCACTGTGTAGTTTATAGTCTGTAAAGATTGAGTATGCATAGACATACGTGCAATACTGTCACCTGCTGGCGTTTTATAGGTATTGTTGGAAGCAACGTGAGCTATTATGCTTACATATTAAATACAATTTCTGGTAACATCTGCTCAGTAAAAATAAATGTGTGAATGTGGTTGATATTTAGGTACAGTAAGTATATTTCCGTTTATTATACTAAGCAGAGATAGACGGGATGTGCCACTTTAATGGGTCGCCATAAGCTCCATTTCCTGTTCTGCAGTTATCGCTTTTTTACTTTTTAGCATCACTACAAAAGTCATAGGTAAAATCAAAACACATCTTGTACTACATTGGCTGACAACTTGCGAGTTCTGTGCTACTTTAGAGGCCCATTGTTCATGAAAACTGATAAAAGTTATGAAAGTTATTCAACGTCATGGGTGTTAGACTATGGAGGGTTCACTGTAAACATTTATATTGCATTGTACTAAAGACATTTTCACAACCTTTTTGTGTCAGTGATTTATCCATGCTGACATTTTGACACTCTGCGCTGTACTCCTGTCACTGTGAGTCGCTGGGCTTCTTGATCACGTTTACGTAAAGCCACTGCAGTCGTGCTGGAGACGCAAAAGGGAATTAACCCAAACCGCTGAGTCGCGTCACAATCTGTTTGTTTGTTTGTAAATATTCCCCAGTTGTCGCTCTGGGTTGCTTCACGGTGTAACTCGGGAGAGTTGATCCCAACTCATTAAAGCACAGCGCAGAAGTACAAACTATTTGGTGGAGGCGGTGGATTTAGTGGGGCCGTATTACCACTTTCAGTCGTTTTGAATGTGTGTTGTTAACAACGCATGGCAACAGAAGGCTGGCATTAGATCATAATCCAACTCTACCTACCATCTGTGCATGCATGCATGTGTGTGCAGCATAACCTGAGGAAACAACACAAATCGCCCCAGACAATTTGTTTGTTTGTACTTGTGTGCAACATTTGAATATTGTGTTTTTTCTATAATTACAGTTGTATGACAAAGAATACATCAAATAAATCTAGTTTAAAAATACACTACAATAGTATTTGTTTTTTTAATTAATAAAATGCTCATGTTTCAAAATGAGAGAATTAATCATGGAAAAAGGAACATAAAAAAATCTCAATTTAAATATTTTTCATATCTGAGGAATATTTACCATGATTTCTTTTTGAAGGTGCCCTAGTTGGCAAAACCAACTTTTCATACCTATTGGTACCTGCTGTTTTGTATATCAGATCTGCACTTGTTCTGAACATTTTTAATCAAACAATGAAGGTATTGCTGAGCTATTTATGAAACGATCTTGCCTTACTTTAGACTTCTGGGAAACAAGTCGTTCGGAATTTGCACCATTGGTGCTGTTTTTGCCATTGGTGACGTCAGCAGATTATCCATATATGGTAGACATTTACCCAAAGTGCTTTGTGTGTGTCCGCCATTGTAGTCCGACACTGTAGTCAATAAACTTCTTCTTTTTCGCTATCCTCTTGGTGTGCGGCAGACTGGCTCGAACATGCACATGCATCCTTCACTGTTGTCATTTCTAATACAAAGTAGCGTATAGTTCAAACTTAATCTGTCAGGAGCCTCGCTATGGAAACGCTAAAAACTATTAACAAGGATGGTGGGGAGAAGACGCTGTCGAAGTGGAGCCATGTAAATAAAACAGAAAATGGCTAATTCTGAAGAGACAGTCAGAAAGTGGCTTGAAGATGGTCTGTAAAACATAATCTATGCAATGTATTGACCAAAGACCAACATTGTGTTATGTAAACCATAATAAGGTGTTTTAAATGTAGAAAAAAAATCTTAACAAGACCCCTTTAAGAGCTGTCAGGTAGGCTACATAGCGGTAGCATTCCTAGTTAGCTAAGCTCCCTATCAAGACATGTTATTACATTAAAATCATAATTTCATCACATTTTAAAGAAGATGGAATTTGTACTATAAATGTAATCAAAAACACTTTTTGCTTGCTAATTTTATCCAAATAAACTGGTGAAGGTTTAAGTGTATAGGTCTTAACTCATTCTCTTTCTATGCCACATCAATGTGGAATGCGCTCCCAACAGGTATAAAAGAAAGGGCATCTCTATCCTCCTTCAAAACCGCAATAAAAGTACACCTCCAGGCAACTTCAACCCTAAACTAACACCCTCCCCGGATTGTTAATAATCAAATGTAAACAATCAAGTGTAGATACTTTTTCTTATGCCCTCTGATCTCTCTCCCTCTCTCTATGTCCGCTTTTTGCTGTACATATCCTACCAAGTCAGACCTACACTGTTTCAATATCCATTTCTCTGTTCTGAATTGTTGATGACTGATGATAACAACCAAACCTACCCCCCCTCCACACCCCGGATTGTAAATAATGTAAATAATTCAATGTATATACCCTGATGATTATCTTGTGTGATGACTGTAATATGATGATAGTATATATCTGTATCATGAATCAATTTAAGTGGACCCCGACTTAAACAAGTTGAAAAACGTATTCGGGTGTTACCATTTAGTGGTCAATTGTACGGAATATGTACTTCACTGTGCAACCTACTAATAAAAGTATCAATCAATCAAGGGCATCAGCTAAGCACCTTAAATTAATGCAATGTGATAGAATTGTGGAAAAAAAGAATGCTGTCATGAGGTTAATAAGTTTTTGTTTCATTTGACAAGTAAAATGTTTTTTGTCCTACTTTATGCAGAATGTAATTATGTTGTCTCTGAGTTAATTAAGATGAGGTCAGAGGGTGTATTTGACTGTGTACAGTTCAGTAATTTGTCCAACAAAGTTCTCTTGTCTTGGTTTGTTCCACATCTCATAATAAATGTATGGTCCTGCGCTCTAAAGATAATCCAAAGATTTGTCTCCTTGATCCTTTTTCTAATAAATTTTTTTTCAGAAAGCACCAACATGAAGACTTTGGCCGTTTCAAAGATTTTGTTCAGAGAAATGTTTTCTGGGGACAAATCTGAACGACTTCCTGGTCTGTGCTAATGCAAGTTAACTCGGCGCTGACTGAAGGACATCACAGCAAAAGGATGTGTCACTGATAGGAAAATCAAATCCAAACTGTCGGAATGTGGCACTAAATCTCAGTGGACAGCAGGTTATGTAAGCGAGAAATGGAAATGGACAGAAATAGAAAAAGCAAGGCAAGGCGTTTACCGAGAAAAGCGCTTGAAAAATGACGCTAATTCATATGACCTAATTAGCGCTGGGATATACTATAAGCCCGGCAAGGAAGAAAACACTCCACACCTGTCAGAAACAACAATGAACTTTCAAGCCAGCCTTCTTGTTCACTCGCCTGCCGACTCCACTCTGTGTTTACGTTAGCGATGGTATCTGCCGGGTAGCTCCCGTTTTGCTATTAGCGCAGTCGGTAAAGGCCTCTTCCTTTTCCAAATGACTGTTTGTCAAAGGAAGTTGTGGTTTGGTACACTCTGATAAAAGATTTGGATGTGTGATTAGCAAGACCCCGCCTTGCCAGTGCCATGGAGCTGCACGACATATGGTTGGAGGGATAGAATGATTACAGGTTTAGCCCGCCATTTTGTATTTGCCTTAGCTTTGAGGTGGACTGACAAAATATAACCTGTTATTTTGTTTTGAACAGTAGTCCATCTTGAAAATGAACCAAAAAGTTTTTTGATTTAATTTAATTTATGATTAAAGATTAAAGTACCAAGGATTGTTTGCTAGTTTTGCATATGGATTTTGATTGTACATTCAAATAACCTTAAAGCGCCACTGCACAATATCTATTCCTCGCTGAAGAGCAAATGTGTGACCCTGAAGGTTGTAAAACAGTCAGGCTGTTTGTGGTATATTGGGGAAAAAAGGTGGCTTGCAAAGATCGAGATTCTAACACCTGAATATCCACATATCCCTGGATTTACCTAGATATGTGCGACCGCTGCTGGGCAAGTACACATAATCCCCGTTTCAATCTCACCTGTCTCATCTCCATCGCTATACGCCACAAAAATAGCACACAGTTTGTTTAGCCAGTGAGGTTTTTAATTAATTAGCTTCATCCACCATTCTTGGCTTGTTTTAGTTTTTGTGCTTATATGTATATTTATACTATTTTTTGGGTACAGTTTATGTTAAAAAAGTTAACCGATTTCACAGCATAATGCTTTGTGATGCATACACTGGCACTTCCTAGTTAAACACCATTGTAAACTGAATTTTTACAGATGCCAATTGTCCTCTGGAGGCTACTTGCATTATAAACCTCTACCATGACCTCTTGTGATATTAGTCAAAGTAAATTACGTAATTTCAGACACTTGAGGCATCTGATTGAGAGGTCTTGCATTTGTTTATTCTGAACATGTATTTGAGCGGAGGTCACTATTTGAGTAAATACAAATGTTTTTCTTTAGGTGTTCCTTTGTATCGTACCCACCTAAATCCGCCATCCCCAATCTCAGCTACTTAGCTGTAATTAAAATTGTCACATATAATTAATTGCCTGCATGCGCCCCCCTTGGTCTTATCAAATGCAAATTGAATCCAAGCTCATAAATAGACTGCTGATGAAGTTCAAATATTTGTATTATTAAAGCAGCCAGAGCATGAAGTGTTTGTAATGGAAGTCAAATGTTGTTTTTCCTGCTCTTGCAGAGATCGAAGCCAAGGAGGCCTGCGAATGGCTGCGAGCAGCCGGCTTCCCTCAGTATGCACAGTTATTCAAAGGTAGATAAGGAAGCTTGTGCCACAACACAAAAAAACCTAAGTCTTTAATACACATCTGTCTTGTTCACGAATCAGACAGCAGGTTCCCCATCGACATTGAGTTTGCCAAGAGGGATCACCATTTCCTGGATAAGGATGCTCTGGATTCTCTCTGCAGGTAACACGCTCATGGCCAGCATGGTGATTACAGTTAGGAGTTTTTGCTGTAGTCTGTCGAGACACAATGCCCACACGCCAGTGCTTATTCCGCTGGCTGTATTTCATAATTACACACCATGCAAAAGTACCCTAATGCTACTTTTGAAGTCCTTGAAACACTTTGCAAGCTGCTCTAGTTTTTCCTCTTGGCTTTCCTGAGATTTGGTGGCTTTAGCTGTCTGAATAAAAAGTTCTGTTCTCACTGGATGTCACAGCATTTTTCAACCACAGTACTAGAAAGTCACTATGCGGCACTCACAATTATTTTCAATGTGTATGATTTCTTTCTTTTTCCAGGCGATTAATCACTTTGAATAAAAGTGTGGAATTGAGGCTGGACCTGCCCAAACCAAAACATCAAGTGAGTGTTGAGAGGGAATACCGTGTAACTCAGACGCAGCGGGGTGCTCATATCTGTGATGCTGCAGCCGTGGGGAGCACAAAACCATGAAATATACTATTTAAGCTTTATTTAATTTTGACAGATGAGTCAGATGATTGCTCCTCTTTTGAGGAGAAAGGTTGAAAAGAGAACAGCTTTGTTTCTTGACTGTTTATAAATACATGTGTAAATATTACTGGGCCCTCTTCCAGTTGAATGAAGACTTCATTGACGAAGATTTCTGCGCAATCAGCCCTAAGTGGACCTACGACAGGGCAATGCGACAATGGCGGCGCATCAACTCTTCCACAGACTTCCTCCGCTTGTCTGACAGCTCCAGCCTTCCACAGGAAATGTCTCTTTGTGACAACCGGGATGTCCGAGACCATCATGATGTCTGCTCCATCCACAGTTCCAGTAGCACTGAAAGTGAAAGCCAAAACAGGCGCCGTAAGCGTCACAGAGACAATGCTGTTAACCAAAGCAACACGGATGATCAGGGGACCAGCAGAAGCTCCTCACGCTGCTCCTCTTCAAACAAGACTCCATCGCTGGACATCTCATTCAGCGGACCCCCTTCACCGGGGGGTGTAAGTGGTGGAGGATCATCCACCATGAGTCTGGAAACTGAGGCCTGCGTCACAGAGAAACCGCCTCGGAAAAAGGGGACCAGTCTGCTAAGGAAGATGGAGAAACTGCGGTTAAGAGGAACAACAGGCCTCCTGTCTGTTCCGAGGGACAATGGGAGTCTGGCTCAGCTGGTTGTCCGAGAAACTGCAGGGGACGGGAGGATGGAAAGAGGTCCATCAAGGTGAGGATTCATTATCTGGCATTATTTCCACCAATCTGCTTTTTGGAATGAAACAACTGTTTTCCATCACATGTTTTTTGTGATTATGTTACCCAGCCAAGCGTCATCATCACCATCCTCACCTCACGCTATGAGCAGCAGCAGCAGCAGTAACAGCCAGTCAGAGAGCAGTAGCGTGGTCAGCACTCCAAGCCCAGTCACACGTGTCCGGAGTAACTGCAAACGCTCTAACAGTGGTTCCGAAATTGGCAAGGGAATGACATGCAACAACCACCAGAACCGAACAGAAACAAAGGTCAGTCGATTATAGAATGGATTTACATTATTTCTTATGTGTGGTGTTCCTCAAGGATCACTTCTCAGTCCTCTATCATTTAATGGGTTCTTAACCTTTTCCACTACTTTTACTTTTGTTTATTTTTCATTCATTAAAGGTGAAACAAAAAAAACATCAACATACTATTAAAATAAATCATGAATGAAGAAGGTGCAGAAAGATGTATAAACTTATAACTGAATTAGTAATCTTACACTTAATTGTAATCATATTCAATAATTATATCTAACCTACTAACCGTTTATAACCTTGTTAAATGATATTAGCCATGTGTTAATCACAAAGACTATTATTTATTTAACACATAAACCTCATACTTAGGTCAGGCTGATAAGAAAAATAAGTACCGGTACTAGTATTCTGCAAAAGAAAAAAATAGTAAATAATTGATTAAAAAAATGACATTCAATTATGTTGTGCTAAAATAAAGTAAATTAATGATGAATACATTTCTTAACTAAAGGTGTCAATTAAATTAAAGTGAAAACAAAAATACAGCTTCACCACTTTAGTCAGAATTTTTGCGCTCAAAGAACTTCTATATGACTTTAGCTCCGGACTTCTTCTGTTTGTTTTCGACTGTCATTACTGCCACAAGTTGTGGAAAAGTGTATTAAAACTGAGTACCGCTGCGGCCCAACCAGAGCACAGCTGAGACATATTTTTTGGGGGTTACGCTTAAGAAACACTGATTTAAATGTATTGTGCTTCTATGACACTCATAAGCCATCAATTTACCCCGTCAGGACAAGGACCAGATCAACAACAACATCAGCCACGAGGGCCTCCTTTTCCACATCCCCCAAGGACATAAACCGGGGACATTCCCTACTTCCCTCGCACACAAACATGGCCTTATGTCCCCCATCATTGAGCAAACCTCTGTCAACTGGAGAACTGGCAGTTTCCACGGTTACCAGAGTAACCGTGGCAGTTGCCGTCGAGGCATGGCGTCGCATGCCACCTCGTCGCCTTGTCCCAACGATGCCGGCATACGGCTGAGTATCTATGACAACGTTCCAGGTGACCACCAACTGTCTGAAAGTGAAGGTGGTAGCGGTGGAAGTGTTAGTGAGGCAGAGCGACTGGGGGATGAGTTGGATGTAGGTACACCACAGAGGACAGTTGCCGAGTTGCCATAAAAACAAATGTACTCACTACCGAAATTTCCATTGTCGCAGGTAACTCAACTGTTAGTAGGCGAGGATGTTTTTTCCGCTCTGGACACAGTTTTAGAAAGGATCAACAACCTGCAGAAACTCGTCTCTACCTGGACTGAAAATCTATCTGAAGATGACTCTCAGCAAGATTCCACCTGTGCCTCCTCTTCTTCTACTTCTTCCTGCTCCCACGATTCACTCGCCCATTGCTCTTCGGCCGCCTCCCCTTGCCCTTCCTCACCTACTTGCATCCACCTGGTGGTGCAGAATTCAGAGGAAGAGGAGGAGAGCTGTGAGAAGATATCTGAGAGCGGAGACGAGTCAAAGACCAGATCAACGCCAGACAAGAGCAGGTGTGAAAACCCAAAATGTTTTGTAATTAACCATTTTTTAACATTAAATTGTTAACTGTTGAGCCCTTTTGCACTGTGTTTCCAACCAAAACAACATCACATAATTACTCCCTCAAATTTATTGAAGTGGAAAAGAAGTAACTTCACTTTTTTAATTCTCTTTGTGACTTTTTTTTTTTTTAGCAGAGTGAGCCAGCAGCTGCACTGGTCGAGTGAGCAAAGCCTGCTGACCCTGCCAGCTAGTCCAGGGGTGGAGAACCAGTCTGTCACCCAGTTTCTACTGCTGCAGAAGCTCGCCTTGCTCAAACTTACCGCCCTGATGGACAAATACTCCCCGACCAGCAAGCAAGGCTGGAACTGGTAAGACCAGCAAGTAGATTAAAGTGATATTTTCCTTGTAAACAAAAAAGAGCAAAGATTAAATTGAGTTAGTTTGATCTGAAAGAAAACATAATTGTTTTGGTATTTGCGCTTGTACAGCTGCGTGAAGAAAGAAAACAGCAGTTGGGTGGGCAAAGGGTAAATATTTTAGGCAGCCTATTTTGAATATTTATCAATTATTCATGCCTCAGGTGCAACTTTGCCCCAGCAGTAAAAATACTGTAAGTAGCGACATATTTTACAAAAAAGAGTAACTTTTGAAAAATCTTTCCTTGTATACCTTGGATAGTAAGTATAAGTTAAAAAAATAGCCCTCTTGCACCCCTAAAGCTTCAAAGTTTTCTTGGCAGGTCTTTTTTTCATCCTCATTTTGAGTCGGGGCTTTTGAGTTTTCATGTCGTTCTAACAGGATTTTTAATCCAGTTTGAAGAGCGAGTGATTAGATATGCTTGTTGACCTAAATATGCACTTTAGAAGGTTTCTATACAAGGAACATGTGGGCTGTTGAGAAAATTACTTCTCACTTTGTTGAAGCCAGAGAGGCTAAAAATAAATAATTAGGAATACAGCTGATTTTGGACTGATGAGGCTGGATCGAGGCCCTTGTGCCACTTCACTTCCGAGAGGATTTACAGGAAATGCTGGTGGGATAAAAAAAAAAAGAGTTGGAAAGCTTGTGTGAAACAGGATGACGCGTCGAGCAAGAGATTCATTAGTGATCACTAAAAAAAAATTACTGAAATGTCCCAAAGTCTTTTCTTTGAGGGTTTTCCATCATTTCCTGGTGCCATGCATGTATTTCCAGGCAACACACACCAGAGACAAAAAATGTTGAATTGGCTCTTTCTTCAAAGAAAACTGATGCAGCCATGTTGAGTACTTAAACAGTTTCCTCTGCACCGGTCCAAGCTTTTTGATGGCTTCCTAAAAAAATCTCATTAACATCTGTGTGGCCCACAGGACCGTTCCGAAATCGCTGAGGAAGACCAAGGCGACACAGGCGAAAGGGCGGCGGGTTTTTGGTGTTCCCCTGCTTGTCAATGTGCAGCAGACAGGAGAACCCCTCCCTCCCAGCATCCTCAGGGCGCTTGTGTACCTGAAGACAGAGTGTTTGGACCAGGTGACCCTCCCGAAAACGGATGTGAAGTGAGCATAAGCAGAAACTAAACAAACTCTGATTTCAGGTGGGTCTTTTCCGGAAGTCGGGGTTGAAGTCTCGGATCCAGTACCTCCGCGAGATGCTGGAATCCAGCCCCCATGGTGTTTCCTATGACGGACAGTCTGCTTTCGACGTAGCCGACATGGTGAAGCAATACTTCCGAGACCTGCCTGAGCCCATCTTCACTTTCAAGCTGTGCGAGTCCTTCCTCCACATTTATCAATGTGAGTGTGACACTTTATCCACCCACCATCCAACTTTCACTGGTTATGACGTGCGCTTGAACATCTCAAATAAAATCATTACATCAAAGGGAAAAAATGTAACAATTTAAACCGCATATTAAAAAAAAGGTCAATCAACTATAGAATGATGGATTTACAATATTTCTTATGTGTGATGTCCCTCACGGATCACTTCTAAGACCTCTGTCACTTAAAGTTATTGTGTTCCTGTAACAATTGTTTGCCATTAATTTACCCTCTCACGACAACATAGACCAGATCAGCAACATCAGAAAGAAATCTGAATTTTTCATGGCGAAAGTGAGGATACAACAAGGAGAACATTTTAATTTGACACATATTTTCAAACATGTTTTAATAAGCAACTGCAAATATGTGATGTAACATACCGGTACTCTAACTTTATGCATGTTAGAAACAGTTTAATACAAGAACTATGAGTATAAAATTATAATTTTTGACTGTTAAACGTATGCCTGTGTTTTACAAACATTTTTTAACTAATTGAAATTACAATGTATTCTCATGATTTACTATTTCAAATTAACATTTTCTTAAGTCAATATGACTTTTTTCTTATTATTTCTTCTTATGTATTTTTTGTGTCACAGTACAACTTCATTTGTACTATTACAACTTAAAAAACACATTTTATTCTTTATTTTTGAAGTACAATGTTAAAAAAATTGTTTTCCTAATATAAATTGATTTTCTTCTAATAATAGGACTTTATTCACAATATTTATCTGCTTCATTTTCGCAATGCCAACTTCATACTGTCAATATTTTTTTTTCCATGAGTGTTTATTTTCTAGACCAGTGATTCTTAAACTGTGATACACCACAGCTATTGGTACACCAAAGAATCACTTGATTAAAGACAGTGTTTAATTTTCCTATATTTAAACACAGTGTTACTGTTTAAAGTGTGTGTAATGTTTCAGTGGCCAAAATATTAAATATACTTATAAATTAAACCTCTGCCTTGATTTTAATGAATACTTAGGCCTACTGCGCAACTGTATTTTAATGTTGGTCATTATGGTGGTACTTGGAGAGTCAAGTTTTTTCTGAGGTGGTACTTGGTGAAAAAAGTTTGAGAACCACTCTTCTAGAAGCTAGTCATTTTTTAAATCAAATTTAACTTTGAGGTATTCGACAAAATGCTGTCTCTTTAAATTCAATAAAGTTAGTGTTAGAAATTTTGCCCGAGCTCTAAGATGCTGGCAAAGCTTTGATAGTGATTTGAAAGGGCTTCAGATGTGCTTGAATTTAACCTTGGAGAAGTGTACGAGTCTTCTACTTTGTAAGCAGTAAAAAATGCATTGAACTACATACTTATAAAACCTGAGCTGTCTGCTCCTGCTTTTGCCTCCAGATTTTCCCAAAGATCAACAGCTGGTCGCAGCCCAGGCAGCCATCTTGCTGCTGCCAGATGAGAATCGTGAAGCGCTGCGAACACTGCTCTCCTTCCTGCGCGACGTAGTGGCCTGCGTGGAGGAGAACCAGATGACCCCCACAAACATCGCCGTGTGCCTGGCGCCGTCGCTATTCCACCTCAACGCACTGAAGAGAGACAAAAGTGCAGCCAGGTGAGCAGAGGCTGTAGTAAAAAGAACACTGTGCAGAAACCAATTCATTTATATGGAGGTAGAAATGTAGGTTGTGGCCATAACTGTCAAGAAGTCTGAAATATAACTTCTTACGGAGTCCTTTTTGATGTTATATTTCATAATTTTGTTGTTATTTATTTGCTATTTAAAAGTAAAACAATCTGCTTTTCTTAGGACTTCGACGATATATTTAAAACCAAATATTATTGTGGTGTATTCCAGAACAAAAAAGCATGACTAGGTCATTTAGAATTCCTCTATCTGTACAGAAAAATTGTTACAATATACAAGGAAAAAAAGTTATCATTACATTTAGTCTATTTAAAAAGTTGTAAAAGTACAAGAAAACTTGTTAATTTTAAGAGAAAAAGATGTAACGTGAGAGTAAAGTCATATTTGTACACCAATGAAGACATAACACAAATGGTAAATGGTCTGGTTTTTTATAGCGCTTTACTATACCTGGAAGTGTTGTACATTATATGTCTCATTCACACACACTTTTAATGATGGTGTGAATTTTATCACACTAATATTCTCTGTGAATAAAGTTGTCATTTTATTTAGGAGAAAAAGGCCTTTTTTCATTAAGTCATAATATTACAATATTTTGTCATTTTAGGAAGTAAAACGCTGTAGTGAGAATCAATGTCACAGTTTAGCGAGTATAAACTTCTAATTGTATGAGGTAGAAAAATATTAGGTTTACTACATATGTATGTACCGTATATGTGTGTGTGTGTATATATATATACATGTATATATATATTATGTACAATATATATGTATGTGTATATATATATATATATATATACGGTATGTATATGTGTATATATATATATATATATATATATATATATATATATATATATATATATATATACAGTACAGGCCAAAAGTTTGGACACACCTTCTCATTTAATGCGTTTTCTTTATTTTCATGACTATTTACATTGTAGATTGTCACTGAAGGTATCAAAACTATGAATGAACACGTGGAGTTATTTACTTAACAAAAAAAGGTGAATAACCAAAAACATGTTTTATATTCTAGTTTCTTCAAAATAGCCACATTTTTTCTGATTACTTTTTTGCACTCTTGGCATTCTCTCGATGACAGTTTGTAGGTATATGTATATACGTGCGTGTGCGTGCGTGCGTGTGTGCGTGTGTGCGTGTGTGTGTGTGTGTGTGTGTGTATATATATATATATTTATGTATATATGTTTGTATGTGTATGTACAGTATATGTATCAACTTTTTAAAAAAGTAAAAAAAATTTTTGTTGCAGAACTAGTCACAGGAAGTACAGTCATGGGCTCCCAGACCAGCGTGATCTAAGCGAGAACTTGGCCGCCACCCAGGGCCTCGCTGACATGATCACAGAGGCCCAAAGACTTTTTGAGGTACAAGGAACCTGCTTCACATGCAAAATCATACTTTACAAAGTCAGGACTCTGTAAGAACATTCCTCTGAATTTCATACCAAATAGATTCCAGAATTTTGGCCCTCTCAGAACTTGAGCTCTGCAGGCCAGGCGGAGGACCTTTTAAGTGAGGTTGCAGGATCGCAGTCCCCTGGTTCTGGTAGTTGTGAGGACGAGCTGGAGGAACGGAGAAGGAAGCTCCAGATGAGCACCCAGCAGCTTCTGAAGGAAGCCAGGGAGAAGAGCCGAGGCTGGGAGAACCAAACTGCCCCAGAGGCGGTGACGCTGGCTCTCAAAAAGGTGAATAAGATAGTTGATTAATATCCCTTGCCAAAATAAAGCAACGTTCTTTAAGGTAATTACATATTGGCACACAGCGTTAGCGCCCTTATGAAAATTATACAATTATAAAAGCTTGTGAGATGTTGTAGGAAGTTGAAATGTTAAAAGTTATTTACATAAGAAGTTATAATAACACAAAACAATGAATAATATGAAAAAACACCACAGCTTAATGAACCGTTAGCTTTTAGCTAGCATTTTAGCTAGGTATTTTTATGCATTTAGCTAGTTTAAAGGCCTACTGAAACCCACTACTACCGACCACGCAGTCTGATAGTTTATATATCAATGATGAAATCTTAACATTATAACACATGCCAATACGGCCGGGTTAACTTATAAAGTGACATTTTAAATTTGCCGCTAAACTCCCGGTTGAAAACGTCTATATATGATGACGTATGCGCGTGACGTCAATCGTTGAAACGGAAGTATTCGGACACCATTGAATCCAATACAAAAAAGCTCTGTTTTCATTTCATAATTCCACAGTATTCTGGACATCTGTGTTCGTGAATCTGTTGCAATTATGTTCATTGCATTATGGAGAAAGAAGCTGAGCAAGCAAAGAAGAAAGTTGTCGGTGCGAAACGGACGTATTTTTCGAACGAAGTCAGCAACAACAGTACACAGCCGGCGCGTCTTTGTTTACATTCCCGAAAGATGCAGTCAAGATGGAAGAACTCGGATAACAGAGACTCTAACCAGGAGGACTTTTGACTTCGATACACAGACGCCTGTAGAGAACTGGGATAACACAGACTCTTACCAGGATTACTTTGATTTGGATGACAAAGACGCAGACGTGCTACCGTGAGTATGCAGCTTTGGCTTCTAAACATTTGATCGCTTGACCGTATGTGCGCAACTTTTTTTTTGCGTAACTTTTTAAAAATATATAAGCTTTATGAACCTTGGGTTAGGTGAACGGTCTTTTGGGCTGAGTGATTGTGTGTGTTGATCAGGTGTTTGAATTGTATTGGTGTGTTCTATGGAGCTAGGAGCTAGCATAGGAGCTAGGAGTTAGCATAACAAAGACGTAGGTGTTTTTATGCAGGATTAATTTGTGTCATATTAAATATAAGCCTGGTTGTGTTGTGGCTAATAGAGTAAATATATGTCTTGTGTTTATTTACTGTTTTAGTCATTCCCAGCTGAATACCAGGTACCGTGAGTATGCAGCCTTGGCTGCTAAACATTTGATAGCTTGACCGTATGTGCGCGTCACGTACGTAACTTTTTAAAAATATATAAGCTTTATGAACATTGGGTTAGGTGAACTGTGTTTTGGGCTGAGTGATTGTGTGTGTTGATCAGGTGTTTGAATTGTATTGGCGTGTTCTATGGAGCTAGGAGCTAGCAGAGGAGCTAGGAGCTAGCACAGGGGTGGGCAATTAATTTTTACCGGGGGCCGCATGAGCAACCCGAGCACTGCTGGAGGGCCACACTGACAATATTTCAATTAAATTTTGCTCAAATTATTTTTGATATACCGTAAGATAGATAATAATAATAATAATATTTTCATTTAACCTAACTTATCTTTATACAAAAGCAGATGGCTTTTGATGGTTTTATTTTTAACACTTTCTTACACAACACTTCCTGATGTACATTACAATACAAAAATGTCAATTTCTGTCACTTTATCCTGCATCCTCTTTGTTGTAGAACCTTTATTTAACCAGATAAGAAAACGTTGTGAACGTAGCACGCCTGTAAGGTGATTGGCGAAGAAGGAGTAAGCGTTGCTGTTGCGGAAATGAGGAGTGAGGATTGGTTTTCCTTTTGGAAAGAACGAGATAAGTTGAGCTGTGTTAGTATAGCATGCTCAATAAAAGTTTAAAAAGTGCATCAGACTTGGTGTGCACTTCTTCTGGACGCTACAATTGATGTCAGAAGTGGGATGAAATGCCTCCCAGTTCGCCTTGCCATCAAACCTGGGAGTCTTCATTGAGGGCGGAATTCCCCACGTGGCAAGCAGCGTGGCTGCACCTGTAAACTCTCTCTCTCTCTCTCTCTCTCTCTCTCTCTCTCTCTCTCTCTCTCTCTCTCTCTCTCTCTTTGCAGCGAGGTCCTCACGTGGCACGTACCTCCCGATGACGTAGCACACAAACAGTGCAGTATGCGCAAAGTTTTACTTCTGACACCAATTGTAGCGTCCAGAAGAAGTGCACATCAAGTCTGACGCTCTTTTTAAACTTTTATTGAGCAAGCTATACTAACACAGCTCAACATATCTCGTTCCTTCCACACGCACGTCTCCTCACTTCTCATTTACGCAACTCAAGAAGACAACATCTACTTCAGCAGGTCGTTACACTATATTCTTTAAACACAGCAACGTGTGTACCACAAATAAGCACACAGCTTTACCTTTACTTGGCAGTCCATGTCTTGTTGAAAACACGCCATTCGTCATCAACTTTTCTCTTTTTAGCGTCTCGGGGATAACCGGGCATCACTTGTCGCTGTGCGCCTTCCCTCACAGGACATACGCACATATAACACTTTTCAAAATAAAAGCAGCACAGTTGTATTGCACGCAGGACAAAGATGTTTTTTTAAATTTATTTTGTAATTTGAGATTGCCGCTGCGCGCACGAGCATACGTCCACACGGAAGTAATACAAATAACGCTTTTCAAAACAAAAGCAGCACCGTTGTATTGCACACTCGAAATAGATGCTTTTTAAAATTTATTTTATAATTTATAATTGGCCTCACGCGGGCCGGACAGGGACGTACAAAGGGCCGGATGCGGCCCGCGGGCCGCACAATGCCCAGGTCTGAGCTAGCATAACAAACACGTAGGTGTTTTTATGCAGGATTAATTTGTGGCATATTAAATATAAGCCTGGTTGTGTTGTGGCTAATAGAGTATTTATATGTCTTGTGTTTATATACTGTTGTAGTCATTCCCAGCTGAATATCAGGTACCGTGAGTATGCAGCCTTGGCTGCTAAACATTTGATAGCTTGACCGTATCTGCGCGTCACATACGTAACTTTTTAAAAATATATAAGCTTTATGAACCTTGTGTTAGGTGAACGGTCTTTTGGGCTGAGTGATTGTGTGTGTTGATCAGGTGTTTGAATTGTATTGGCGCGTTCTATGGAGCTAGGAGCTAGCAGAGGAGCTAGGAGCTAGCATAACAAACACGTAGGTGTTTTTATGCAGGATTAATTTTTTGGCATATTAAATATAAGCCTGGTTGTGTTGTGGCTAATAGAGTATATATATGTCTTGTGTTTATTTACTGTTGTAGTCATTCCCAGCTGAATATCAGGTCACCCCCGGCTCTCACAGCATCTTCCCTATCTGAATAGCTTCAACTCCCCACTAGTCCTTCACTTGCACTTTACTCACCCACAAATCTTTCATCGTCGCTCAAATTATTGGGGAAATTGTCGCTTTCTCGGTCCAAATCTCTCTCACTTCATGCGGCCATCATTGTAAACAATAGGGAACTTTGCGTATATGTTCAATTGACTACGTCACGCTACTTCCGGTAGGGGCAAGCCTTTTTTTATCAGATACCAAAAGTTGCGATCTTTATCGTCGTTGTTCTATACTAAATCCTTTCATCAAAAATATGGCAATATCGCGAAATGATCAAGTATGACACATAGAATAGATCTGCTATCCCCGTTTAAATAAAAAAAATTCATTTCAGTAGGCCTTTAAGTAACTAATTTATGTTCGGTTAGCTTTTTGGCGCCATTTTATGTACAGATAGCGTCTTTAAATACATTTCTATACCATCCATTTTCTACATTAAATGTTATTTAAGGAACTACTATACTTTACTTTTAGCTAGCTTGTTGCTACATTTTTACGGTATTTTCTATTTTGAACTTTGGAATATGTATTAAGCTCCTTTTACATGATAGTGCTTACTTTCTTACTACATTTTACATGCACTACAAAATGAGAAATATCCCCAAAATGATCAGGAATGTTAATTGGAGCCACTTAGTATGTAGTTAGTATAGTTTAGTTTTTAGTACATTCAGCTAACTAAAGAGAGAGAGCGCTTTCTCTGCAGATGGAGGATGGTTGCCCCCTGTGGATGTGGCGTGGCTCCGTGGAGGTGGAAGCACACCAGGAGGATTTGTTTCACCGGCTGCTTAGGGAACAGGAGCTGTGGGAGGGAGGCTTGCACCAGACTAATATAATCCAGACGTTGCCCAATGATGCCGAGGTCTATCACTACCTCCTCCAGGGCCAGGGCCACGGTCTGGGCTACTGCCCTCCCCGGGAGCACCTGCTGCTCAGGTAACATGGCCGAAGAACCCTTAAGACTACTGAAAGAATACTCTGAAAAGGGCAAGTTTGAATTAAAGACCAGAATATTATTTGGCGTGAGTGTGTGTGAATGAGGCAGATGAATATTTAATCCGAGCCTCAAGTCAGATGAGATTTGACAGCATGTGTGTTTTGCGTTTGTAGCCTCTCGCCAGTGCGTGTTTCTCTTTTTGTCAGAGCATGTGAACTCTGAGTTACCTCCGAGTGAGACATTGAATTCAGCACCTTTTACATCATATATTTGAACAGGGAAACGACGGAAGAAACGCAATAAGAAAAAGAAGAATCGCTTTCACTTGATGTAAAGTTTGCATGAATGATTTAGTCACCCACTTTTAAAACTAGGACCACCACAGAGACAAAAGAACATATTTTAGACTATGCGGATGTGAAGGAGAACTTTTCATTTTTGTGTTTTCTCGATACAAAACATAAAAGCAACAATTGAACACACTGCTTTTATTTCTTTAGGACCTGGCAGGCAGACCCTTACTGTGGCCCCCTGTATCTGTCCTCTGTGTCCACGGACCACCCCGAGGTGCGACTGGAGGGGGTCAGAGTCCACACACACTCCTGCCTCTACTTACTTGAACCCACGGGAGCAAGGAGGACCCGGCTGACGCACTTGTGTCGAACTGACACCAGGTATGTACCTTGGGCATTATCTTGAGAGTCCTGAGGGTTTTTTGTTTAAAAGAGTAGTGAATGGCTTGCACTCATCCGATTTAAAGCCTAAGGCCTTGCTAGAGATCCCCTTTCTGACACCAAAATGAAGTAAAGTGCCTCAGGGCAGGTGTAAGCACACAGCATTTGAAGAGGAAATAGGCTACTATGGTGTCATAGCGGCATAACAGTGTAAGTCAGCGTCCATATAAGGAAATCCGGTGTGGTATCAATTTTGTTTTGCCAAAATCAAGCAAAGTGGTTGCAGATAACAACCATGTTGGAATCAACTGCAGGGAAGACAAGCCATATCAGAAAGTATTATATTTTTTGAATAAATGATCACAAGGCCATTTCATTAGTTTACAGTTTTAAAATACTAGCAGAGTGGAAAAACAAGTTGACATTATATGCTTATTTGTGTTTTATTGTAGCCATTAAACCATATCCAATTGTATTTACAATCCGCAAAGTAGGTGAAAATACCATCTAGAATGTCACAAAATGCCACAAATTCAGTCAGACATTTTTAATATTGCGCTCCGAACACCTTCTGTAATTTCCGTATATTGACATCACAATGGGAACGCTTCTGCACTCTGACCATATTATCAGATCAGTCATACCGGAAATACAGAAAAATTGGAAAAAGACGTGCTGTTTATCATTCACGATCCTTATGTAAGATAAGAACACATAGGCTAGGCTTTTTTTATGCGTAAATAAATGACTAAGAATTGAGTCAACAGGTCGAGGGTCCTCTGTTGCGCTCATTATACCCTTTCTAAAAACCATCCAGAAAGCGCCAACAATTCTCCATTTACATGTCGTGACCTGAAAATTAACCAAATATGAGTATTTTTATAAGCGCCAACGCAGACAGAATATTTTAGCGCTGTATTGATAGCAGTGAGCTAATGCTAGCTTACGCTGCTATTGTTGACACAGCCAGCGACTTAAAGACAAAGCTTAGTGTCGTCGTTATTGGCTGAGGTCAACATTTTGGCTCTTTAACATTGTGTTTTTTGCTGTTTTCACAATTTATGCTGGTATTTTTTTGTTTTTTGTAATTAACCTAGGGCCAATCACAATCAAGTCATGGGCCACATATGGCCCTTGTGTCACACTTTGGGAAACCCTGCTGTGAAAATGAACTGTTTATGGCCACAATAGTCTTAGTACCATAGTATATTTGTTCTGGTTATATATGGGACACGAGTCACATGGTTTTCTTACGTCAGCACCGAAATTAGTAAAATCACATGTTCACCTGGTGGGTTTTTCCTGAGTAATAAAAGAGGGAATAAACAAAGTCCTTCTTTAGCTGCCGCCTTGTTTTATCACATATCGCTGCCTTTGCACAAGTCAATGTTTAGTTTTGTATTCACAATAAATCAACAAAAAATCTGTTGTTGCGCACAATGTTCACGCAGTCTCGTGTGTTTCCCGTCGCAGGTGAGCCATGATGGTCAAGGACTTGTGGTTGAGGGAGGAGTTGTTTGATGTTGGCTGCTAGAAAATGTCCGATGCATTGCAACAGTCAGCCTAAATGCATTGTTGCAGCTCGATGATTTTTTGGGTACGTCATGCAGTGGGTTCTTGCGAGACAAGCGGGTATAGCGACTGTGCTCTGAGGCTAAAGAGAGCGTGTGGGTGTGTTCGGGGGTTAAAATGCTTGCCTGTTTGCGGGTATGTTGGTCATTCTCCGGGTGGGGGTGTCACTGATGTCAGTATAATATTTTTTTTCCCTAATATTTTCGCGATCAACGGGTTGGCGACCCCTGTTCTAGATTATGATTCATGCATCTTGCACCTGGTAGTAGACAAATGTGGCCGTGGGCCGACAGGTTGTTCGACTTTGACATCCCCGAGGTGGCGAGAAAGACACAAAAAGGCGCTTGTTGCAGCAACTTTTTTTTTAACCCTTGATGAGGATTGTGACTGAATCTTCATCTAAACAAAATTATGGTAGCGTCCTGTCGGTCAACAGCCCAGCAAGAGTGGAAATATTACAGTAAGTATTTGTTTTATTCTGGTTTAAAATGGTTAGTTTGTATGTTTAGCACCTAGCAATGCCGCGGATGCTAGTGACACAATAAAGCTGCATCCGCCAGGTAGCAGTCGGCTTTCTAAAACGTATTGCTTATCCTCTGTGTTTGAGCTTTGTGTCCGGGATCCGAGGTCCTGGAACATAATCTTTCCCAAAGTAATCGTTGTTGGCTCTCACAAAGTCTGCTTGATAAGCATTGTTGTTGATGGGAAAGGGATCTTTGGTTCCTAGCACGACCTCATGGGTCACATGACTGGCTTCCTCATTATTTTTCAAAATGTCTTTGGAATCTTTGTGAGATTGATACTATTTTGATCATATCTATTTATTTGCAAACTTTGGAAGTCGTTTGGTGTTATAAATCATATGTAAGCAGCTTCAATATAGGGGTAATTTGTTTTTCCACTCTACTGGTACTTTAAATGGTCCTAAGGGTAGCACACATCCCACTTATCAATGAGGTTGAAATAGCAATCACTATAGTGACAACAAGAGTGTTTGAGGTGACAAGACAAATGTCCACATGTTCACATCGCACTTGTTCAGCTGCTCCGACTACCATAAGTAGCTTTCAGAGATAAAATCCAAGTCCTGTATCGCCGGAGCGATGCTGCAAGGAGGAGAGCGAAAAACTCCCCTGGGGGGGAAGAAGCGCTTTTCTCCTCACTTTCATTTCCTCTCTCGACAAGTCTGCCATGTTACGGCAACTTCATTTTTAAGACATGGTGTGATTTAGGGATAGACATCCGCTCTGCCGCATTGAGGTCAACAGGACATTTTCACTCTACGAGCTCG